>NW_023254218.1:0-6109 GCF_002007445.2 Ailuropoda melanoleuca | reverse complement strand
AAAGTTAATTTGGGAGGTGATCTCAGGAAACATCGCAGAGGAGTGGAGAGAAGAAGCAAGAAAAGAAGAAAGCCAATAGAAAGTATGCTATCGAGCCAGTTACCGGAGTGGACAAGGCAGCTTGATCCTCTAGTAAACAGCACAGGATCCTTCCCCGGCTCTCCCGAGAGTTATCTCACCTAATCACCTAAGGATTAAGGGAGCTGGGATATTTTTATGTTAACCCTCACAAGTCATTGTTTGAGGAATACGAATTAGTTTGGGGGGCACTTCTGGCACTTCTGCATATGTGTGCAGAACAGGCTCAGGTGGCCAGAGAAACCCTCTGGAAAAAGATACAGGGGTAATTTTGGCAACTGGAAGTCGGACTGGTATACACGGAAAGGGGGGGCTGCGAAAGGGATATGTGGGGGCAGCTGAGGATGCAAGCCATATGCTGCACAGGCAAAACCACACGACTGGATCCTGATATGACCACTTGGAAGGGTGTTTGCTGGCCAGGAACACCCAATTGGACTCTACATTAGCAAGAAACAAACAACTGTGCCAAGGCACCAACATTTGGGGGTTGTGTGTCACAGCAGCTAGCCTACCCTGACTAATACCGGAGGAAATGCACGTATTTGGACTACGAGCCGTATTCATGGCTTAAATCCTGGGATCAGTGGATGGCTGATGATGCAGCTAGATCATTACCGTGTTCGTAAAAATCAGTGAGATGCCAGGAGAAGTGCTCTTGAGGCTACGAAGGCATGACAGGCAGGCAGATAGAAGAAAGAGCCTCTGGTTTATATGCAAGAGAAGTCCTGGCTCAGAAATACAGAGGGTTCCTGAGCTTTGGCCTTCGGCTGCCGAGAAAGCTTTCTTTCCAAGAGAAGAACAGATCTGATTAAATCTTGCAGGTGCACAGACTCATCTACGATTGCAGAATGAAACTCCCCAGGGGCAGAAACCGGCACTGAATTTGTACCTAAGCTCTAAGCACAGTGACAAGGGAAGCGGCACACTGTCATCTATGGCTCCTGTTCAAAAGGGAAGTCAGCCTCATGGTTACCACCCCAGCGGGGCCAATGATGAAACAGGTATCAGGAACTCCAAGAAGAGAAGAATCTGTTGGGGTTGACTGGTTAAGAGTTACTTAATACCATGACAAGTCCTCTGCCTTCACCATATAGGGCATTAACAGTTGTTGACTGCCTGTCACTTACCAAACATGGTAATCCCATTTGGTCTCCAGATAGACAAAAAGTATCATCGCCCACATTTTTCTGATGAGAAAATTGAAGTTTAAGGAGAAGTCCCCAGTGCAAGGTCAAGAGCCAGGGAGTGACCGAGCTACCAGACACCACAAACAACATGGATCCCCCCACATCATGCTTCCCCCTCTGAGCTCTCTTCTGCATGGCACACACATGTAAGGAACAGAATGTATTGGGAATTTGTAAAGTTGGCAAACTTAAAATCATGTATTTATCTTAATTTTCTCAATATTCATGTAAACATTTTGTTTATATAGCTAGTTAATCAAGTTAATTTTATGTAAACAGTTATCTAAACATCCCCTTCTAGGGGAGTCTGGGTGGCTCAGTCGGTTAAGCGTCTGCGTTTGGCTCAGGTCATGATCTCGGATTCCTGGGCTCGAGCCCCACATCAGGCTCCCTGCTCAGTGGTGAGTCTGATTCTCCCTCTCCCTCCCCCCCCAGCTCATGCTCTCTTTCACTCAAATACATAAATAAAATCTTAAAAAATAATAATAAAAAACCATTCCCTTCTAGTGACTTGTGTGTTATGCGCAGAGTAGGTATCTAAAAAGCATTTTGTTGAAGGAATAAATGAACATATTACATGTACTTTGACAAAGATTTTTTTTTTCCCATTTTCCTATACAGTTGGTGAGATTTAACTATCTTAATATCTTTGCTTTTTCATCCCTGGTGTATCCGTCTTCCCCGCTCTCCCCGCCGTTCCCCAACAGTAATGCCTGCAACAAGCAGCACATCTCAACAATCTTTCCCAGCAGCAGCAATGATTAGGAACCTATCCACCGCCGCCCCCCCGCCCGCCACCACCCTACGATCCCTTTCCTGCTCGCCAGCTTTCTCTCTGAGGGACACCACCTTGCTGATCCTCCCTGATAAAAATGACCAACACTCTGTCAAATTTTACAATTCACAGAGCAATCTCCCCGAGGTTAAGTCATTTGACTTCCACAGTAACAGAAAGAGAGGAAGGCAAGACAGGTATCACGAGCTTCTGTTTCCAATGAGAAGACTGAGGCTCAGATTTGCTCAGGATCATGCAGCTAGCAGATGGACCAATGGAGACTCACGCCATGGTTTTCTCTCTCAAAACCTGCTCCTTACAGCAGACGACGCTGAATCTCACCTCCTCCTGACTCCTGAGACAACCTGCCGAGTGACCACATCCCAGCTCTGTCCCCTTCAGCTACCAGCATTTACAGCAGTAATGGCTGGGCTCACAATGGGGAGCCACCTTAACACCCTTCTTCTAGGCAACAAGACTGTCCTAGAGACAGTGAAGCAATGAGGGGGAGCTGGTGGCCAAGGTAGAGCCTGGGGGGATGGAGGCTGCACATACAGCCCCATCAGACCTTCCTCAGCTGCTCACAATTACCTCCAGAGTCCGAGAAAAGCTCCATGTTGGAGTCAGGCCAAGAGCTTTTGAATCCAGCTCTGCTCCTTCTGTCCCCTTGGGTAAAGTTTAACCTCTCTGAACTCCCAAAATCGGGAAAAGAATATTAGCGCAGCATCTTTCAGCATCCGCTGAGGTGGGTAAAGTGTTTAGGCTAAGTTCTTAATCATAGACACTATGGTCAATATTTATACCTGATTTAACTCTATATGGTCATAATAATATACATAAAATATACAATAATAAATAAAGTCAACTGAGTACCATAAATAAGACATGAATGGGACAAGGAAATAGAAAAGCTACCTAAGAAACTTTGCAAATGTTTTCTATTTTCTGTATCACTCCACAAGCATCAAGTATTGGTCCGGCTTCCTCCTGCCTGAAATTTTCTTGTAAATAATGAGACTGGAGGAGCCTTCACCCAGCATCATTCTTGTGTATGGAAGGTGCTGAGTAGAACGGACATGTGCCGAATGCACTGGCCAGTGCCCGTCAGTCTAACTACGACTGCAAAACTGTGTTTGGGAACATCTTGGATTTGCTCTCTAAGGAAGCATCTCCAACAAATCTTCAGGGTGTGGTGTTTGCTTGGGTGCCATTCAGAGAGAATAAGATTCTCACTAGTGTGGCTTCAAGGTAGGGAGTTCTATGACTCTGGGGGAAGGCAAGTCTGGGGTTTCAAAGTAGCAGAGCATCAAGCCCTGCATCGCTCTGGGGAAGCCTAGATTCTATTAAAGTGTTAACCCTTCAAAGGATGCTGACAGTTTCCATCTGGAAGCCAGGGTTCTGGAGGTGGAGATGTTTAACCATAAAGAACCAAAGGACTTGGAAGGACTAGGTGATAAAAACAAATTTTGAGTCCATGTCAGGTTTGCTATGCAAATTTTAGAAATTTGACTTTGATAGCTAAGGGGAAAAAAAAAAAGCAATCCCTACTGGAAAATTAGCAAATTTGTTATTTCCAGAAACTAAATTATCCTTGCAGAGGTGTTCATTATCTTAATTAAAATAATACATATACTTTCTATTTATAGAAATAAGGATTCTCTGAACTTGGAGGAGAATTTATTGATTAATTCCATATGTACTGAGTGACTTCTCTCTTCCAGATGCTGTGCTAAGTTTTAAGAATAGATAAAGAATAAGATCTCATTCGTACCCTCAACAAGCTTATGGTCTAGTGAGGGAGCTGGGCATGCATTTAAGTTTGGCAAGTGCTCGATGAAACTGTGGCAGACTCTATTTTCCAAAAATGGTTGTGACTACATCTTCTATGTTACAAGACATAGGACTTTTTATTCCCCCATCAAGAGATAGAGCCTAATTCCCCTGCCCTTAAATCAGAGCAGCCTGGTGACTCACTTCTAGCTCAGAGCATGCAGTGAAAGTGACAGTGTGACTGCAAAAGCTAAGTCCCAAAAGGCAATGTAACTTCTGCCTTGCCTTCTGGAATGCTCACTCTTGAGGCCTTCAGTTGTCACATAAGCAGTCTGACTGCCCTGAGGATGTCATGCTGTGAGGAAGCCCAAACTAGCCCATGCAGAGAGACCAGATGGAGAGGCTCCGAGACCACATGAAACGGGGGAGAAGCTGGGCAAGGTGACATGGTCCGACACTCTGCCCACCTCTATTGTTCCAACTGTAGCCGACATTTCACTGCAACTCCGTGAGGACCCAAAGCTAGAAGGACCCAGCTGGAACCTTCCTGAATTCCTGACCCACAGAAGCCACACAAGAGAAGATGGTTGCTCTCTCTCTATGGCATTGAGTTTTGTGGTGATTTGTTATGCAAAAATAGCACCTGGAATGGGGATCCTTGAGGCGAAACCCTACTTGCTCTGTTTACCAGTGTGTACTTTGGTGGGCACAACACCTGGTACATAGTATTTTAGAAATATTTGTGGAATTTTGTTAAGTAGCGGTGTTGGGTACATCAGTAGCATAAAGGAAAAATGAGTAATGGCATTGATGAAATAGGACACATTTCCCAGAGGAGGTGACAAGTCTAGGGACTCTCAAGGGATGAATCAGTATTGTTCAATCAAACAAGGGACAGGAAGGGAATGCCAGGTAGAAGAGAGAGCAAATGCTAAGGCACAAAGGCATAGAATGGCTGGGCAGATTTAGGGAAGCATAAGTAACGTAATAGGGCTGAAGTAGGGCTGAAATGCAGGTAAATGATGGGAAACGTGGCAGGGGAGGTAGGCGGGAACAGGTCAGGAGAGGCCTCGTATGTTCAGCGGGTCTCAGAGCCACAAGCGAGCCCAGCCACACCCTCCCCCCATTCGCGAACAGAAGGCCTTCTCAGGCCATTGAGGCCTCACCTCCTTGTCTCCCACCGTGTGCAGGCCTGGAGAGGACATGTGGGTCTCTTCTCTTGACCTTGTGTCACCACGTGGGTGAGAACTCTGTGAAGTGACTCAGCTGTAGACACATTCTGAAGACCTTATCTGCTCCTCACTGAGTTACGTGCAATTTTTCTAGAGGGGGACACAAATCCCTTCAGCTCTTGTATCTCCAAGCATCTCTGGGTTTTCTAGAGAAACTGCCCACCTTGCAGAGACACAGGCAGGGAAAGAGGACTCAGGGATCCAATGGTGTCTAAGCTCTTTGCCTTTCCTACAGTTTTCCATATTTTTTTCCCCTCCAAGTCCAGAACATCCTCATTTGGTCTGACAGAGGATACCTTGCATCTCCGGCTGGTCTTTCAAATGCATTGTTTGCATTACCGGGCTTTAGGCTTTGGAATCGAAAGCCATAATGAACTCCTTTGCTACCTGTGCTCTGCCAGTGACATCCTTGAGACAGGTATCAGTCAGAACAGGCAATGTAGTGCTGTAGGAACAAGTATCCCAACACTCAGTGGCACGACACAGCCACCATCTCTCTGTCTCAGGCAACGCATCCGACCCGGAAGGANAAGGCACTCAGGCTGCAAGGCAGACACAAGCTCCCTCTCGTCATGTGCTTCCGCCATTACCGTGCCAGGGGGAAGAGAAGGTGTGGGACTGTGCACTAGCTTTGAAAGCTTCTGCTCAGGAAAAAAAAACACAAGTCACAACCTGGGGCTGATTAGCAAAGCTGCTAAAGAGGCTACAGGAAAAGATCAAGGGAAAAGAGCCTTAGCTATCATCTTAGTCTGCTTAGGCTGCCATAACTGAATACCACAGACTAGGTNAAACAACAGGATTTTATTTTCTCACCGTTCTGGAGGCTAGAAGTCCAAGATCAAGGCATCAGCATGGTTGACTTCTGAGGAAGACTCTCTTCCTGGCTTGCAGGCAGCGAGCTTCTCACTGTGTCCTTACATGACCTCTTCTTCGTGCGGGTAATGGGATGGGGGCAGGGAGTCTGTGCCTACAGCAATCTGGACTTCAAGGTTATATATTTTTGTGTCTCAAGCATCTCAATTTGAACCTAGGCTATGCTACAGATGGCGTTCAGCGGGAGCCAT
>NW_023254217.1:9055-12492 GCF_002007445.2 Ailuropoda melanoleuca | reverse complement strand
AGAAGGAGGGTGGACTGAGAAGAGAGAAATTTCCTGCTTGACATAAAGTAGCTTGACTTTGGCATCTGCCTCACTTGCTCCCCACCCTCCCCTGCGGGTTCTGGTCTGGCCCAAGTCTGGGAGAGGAAGCAGCGGGAATGGACTGAAAGAAAAGTTGAACTATGGTGCAGGAAATCTGAATGACAGCTTGGCGAATCCCACAAGGAGATCTGGAGCTAAAGGGCTTGCCAGAGTTGGCCCAGGGTGTGAGGAATTGGCTGGGCCTGTATCCCCTACCTCCACTGGCCACTGGAAGTAGGCTGCCCCAGGACGGGCATACACATGGGTGAGGCCGCTCTGAAGGGGCTCAGCTGAAGGCTGTCTGCCAACCTCACTCCTAGCAGCTGGGGCAACAAGCCCTCCGCTGACGGGGGTTCTGGGGAGGGGTTGCATCTCCATCACAGTGCCTTTACGGGGAATGTCCTTTCGCATTCTGTTTCCACATTTCCAAAGCCTCCCAAATCCAGCAGGACTCCCTCAGAAGCATTAGTGCAGCAGCCAAGGCCTCAGAAATCGGGTCTTTGCACCCAGTCTCTAGTCTCATCGGTGGTGACAGTTGTTCTGTGCCTCCAAGTTTTCTAGAGCAATACTAAATAAATCCTGTGTAGTTTCCAGGAAATTCCACATCCCATTCATCCTTGCTATTGCCTGTGGTGATACCTCTGTGGGTAGTTCCCTTTTAACTCATTTGTTTGAAAAGTATTCGTAGGTATCTACTGTCTACCAGGACCATTATCTGTATCAAACTCCAGCTCAGCTCTCACGTCTCTGTGAAAACTTATCCTTTTTTAAGAAAGAATTAGTCATTACCTCCTACAGGCTTCCTTGTACACACTTCTTTGTCTTTTTTCCATCAGATTTATACCATTTGCCCATTAGTCTCCTTAGATTGTGAGCCTTTTCTCCTTGCAACTGCCTGCCCTGCACAGGGCCCAACAGATTTTCTCTTGTCCCTGAATTTGTAACTCTCTGTTTTCAAAGACAATTAGAAATGAACCACCCTCCCCCCAAAACAATGCTGGACTCTTTCATTCCATTGCTCTCACTCTAGAAAAAGCCTCTGTTTTGTGGATGTTCTGCATTTGTTCCAGGCCCCAGTGCCCCAGTGCACCACCAGCCAAGTGGAAAAAATTTCGTGTGTTTTTCATTTCTTCCCTGAGGCTGTCATCACGTCATCATGTCATTACTATGCATTGCTGTAGGGGTATTGGTTTCTCTGATGAAGGAATTAAGATGTAGAAAGGTCAAGTGACATCAAATCTCATGCAATGAATCAGGTTGGTAGCCTAAAGTTAGAATTAAAATGTGTTTGGAACTGACGTGGCATCTGCCTGTCATGCTACAAAGGGGAGAGGTTTTCAATCATTGTGTGAATTGATCGCTTTGTACTTTTAAACATATAGTGGATTTCATTGATTCCAGGGAATCAGGGGGTTTAGGGTTGCTAGTCTCTGAACTTGGTTCCCAGCCAGCTCTTAAAGTATAAAAATGAATCAAAGAATTTTTCCTGAGCTCTCCTGAGTAGGGCTCGTGCTGACCAGGCACTTTCCCAGCCTTTCTCCTTTGTTACGTTTTTGCCATCTTGTGATCTCATGGTGGACTATTTTTTTTGGTTTTTGAAGAGTCCCAGAGGTATGTTTCAATGGAGCAAGGGATTCACAGGATTATGATGTTATGGGAAATACCAAGACTGGGGTACCTGAATTCAGCCCCTGATTCCCTCCGTAACTTCCCTGGTGACCTTGTGCAATTCACTCCATTTTTTGGGCCTTGATCTTTTCTGGCTGAGGAGACTGGAAATGAGAGGCCCATCCCTTGGCCTCTATAGTCTCTCTGAGCTCTGCGTGCAGACTAAATCGTTCTTTCGTTAGCTATCTCTTATCTTAGTAATCTAAAAGAAGCCAGCCTAGTTGAGGACAAAAAAACCACCCAGTTGAGTCCAACACAAATTGCTGACCCATAGAATAATGAGCTAAATAAATGGTTATTATTTTAGAACAGTAAGTTTTGGGGTGATTATAATTTGATGAAAGTCGTGGCTGAGCTGGCTCATGTGTCTACAGCCAGGCACAAGTCTATGGGTCAGTTGTTTGGCTTAGGGTCATTTCCTAATGATAAAATAATTATATATTTGCATGCACCTAATAATATAGCCTTAATATATATAAAACACCAATGCAGCTAGGTCAGAGAAAGCTTTTAGAAACAGAATACTTGGAAAGGAAGAAGTAACAAACATAATCTCTTTTAGTAGATGACATGAATATGTTTCTGGGAAAATAAAAAGTTCTAAGAGAACAACAGTGTTGTAGATGGAACGTACTCCATCAGCCTGGATCCTACAGTGATCAGGAGCAGCTTACTGTGATGGACACAAAATATGGCTGAGAGAGTAACTTTCGTTGTTGTCAACCACTGGGATTTAGGGGATGTTACTGCAGCATTACCAGGCCTATTCCCAGTGATAGAAATAGAGAGTAATGGGGATTCTCAAACATGGCTCTAGGAAGTGGAAGTGAGAAAGCATTCTGGCATTTTCTATTAAAATTATAAATGCAAATATCCTGAACCAACAGTTTCACTCTTACACATACCCCTGGAAACTTACGTGCATGTCCACTGGGATTCATACACCTTCACGTGCAATGTTCACAGCACCGAGTTCGGACCCCAAGTCATGAACAACCCACATGTCCATTAAAAGTGAGATGAGTGGATTCCCTTGAGACGTCTCAGTGCCTGGTGGGCAGCTGGTGGAGGAAGAGATGCGCCATTCATCAGTAGTATAGAGGCATGGTGGGTAGCTGGGGGGTTGAGGAAGGGGAGAGACTTAGGGAGTAAGAAAAGCCCTAAATTCTGAGAAGATGAATTAATGGGTTCTGAATGAGAAAAATTACACAGGACTATGGGGATGGCTAATATCTAAACTCTGAGTTACTACGAAATCTGGCTCATCCTTGGAATGGTTTTATTTCTATAATTTCTGATAATCTGAATAAATTAAAGTCCCCAGTAATTCCAAATTTCTTCTCCAAAAGTTTAAAGTATCAATAAATGCAGAGGGTAGGAGAGGGAGTTAAGATGGCGGAGGACTGGGGGACCCCTTTTTCAGCCGGTCCCATGAGTCGAGCTGGATATGTACCAGACCAGCCTGAACATCCACGGAATCAGCCTGAGACACAGGAAGATACATCTGGATCTCTACAAATGAACATCTTCCAGCGCTGAGTATTGAGGTACGAAGTGGGGAACCATGAAACCGCACACAGATATCGGAAGATAAACAGAAGGGGGAGGGAGCCGCTGCATTCGCGCTCCGGGAAGTGGTAGCCACCTGCACGGGAGAGCGGGCAGACCACGGACCCGCACCCTTGAGACAGCAGACTGAGACCGTGAGC
>NW_023254217.1:1929-2944 GCF_002007445.2 Ailuropoda melanoleuca | reverse complement strand
TTTTTTTTTTTTTTAATTCCAGTCCAATTAATGCACAGTGTTATATTAGTTTCAGGTGTGCAATATAGTGATTCAACAGCTTTATACATTACCCAGTGCTCATCAAGATAAGTGCACTCTTAATCCCCTTCACCTTTTTCGTCCATCCCCCCACCCACCTCCTCTCTGGGAACCATCCGTTTGTTCTCTGTTCTCTTGTTCTCTGTTGTCTGTTTTATGGTTTGTCTTCTTTTCTTTGTTTTGTTTCTTAAATTCCGCATATGAGTGAAATCATATGGTATTTGTCTTTCTCTGACTGACTTATTTCACTTAGCATTATACCCTCTAGATTCATCCATGTTGCTTCAAATGGGAAAGATTTCCTTCTTTTTTATGGCTGAGCAATATTATATTGTATATATAACTGCACCTTCTTTACCCACTCATCTATTATTGGACATTTGAGTTACTTCCTTATTTTGGATATTGTAAATGATGCTGCAATAAACATAGGGGTGCATTAATCTTTTCAAATTAGTATTTTGTATTCTTTGGGTGAATAGCCGGTAGTGGAATTACTGGATCGTATGGTAATTCTATTTTTAATTTTTTGAGGAATCTCCATACTGTTTTCCACAGTGACTGCATGAGTTTGCATTCCCACCAGCAGTGTGTGAGTGCTTCTTTTTCTACACATCCTCGCCAACACTTGTTTTTTGTGTTTTTGATTTTAGTCATTCTGACAGGTGTGAGGTGATATCACATTGTAGTTTTGACAGGCATTTCCCTGATGATGAGTGATGCTGAGCATCTTTTCATGTGTCTGTTGGCCATCTGGATGTCTCTTTGGAGAAATGTCTTCTGCCCATTTTTAAAATTGAATTTTTTGTTTTTTTGGTGTTGAGTTGGATAAGTTCTGTGTATATTTTGGATATTGACCCCCAAACCACATAAATCATTTGCAAATATCTTCTCCCATTTAATAGGTTGTCTTAACTTTTTTTTTTTTAAAGATTTTATTTATTTGACAGACAGA
>NW_023254217.1:0-1013 GCF_002007445.2 Ailuropoda melanoleuca | reverse complement strand
AGCATGCACAAGTGGGGGTGAGGGGCAGAGGGAGAGGGACAAGCAGACTCCCGAGGAGAGCAGAGCCCACTGGGCTCGATTCCAGGACCCTGAGATCATGACCTGAGCTGAAGTCCGAGCTTAACCACCTGAGTCACCCAGACGCCCCTGCTATTTCTTTTATTAATAGCCATCTTCATCGGTGTGAGGTGATAACTCATTGTGGTTTAGATTAGCGCTTTCTTGATGACCAGTGATGTTTAGCACCTTTTCGTCTACCTATGGCCATTTGTATATCTTCTTTGGAAAAATGCCTATTCAGGTACTTTGCTCATTTTTTCAAACTGGTTGTTTGCTTTCTTGCTATTGCATTGTAGGAGTTCCTTCTATATTTTGGGTATTAACCCCATGTTAGATATATGGTTTGCAAATATTTTCTCCCATTCCATGGGTTGCTTTTCCATTTTATTGACTGTTTCCTCTACTGTGTGGAGCTTTTTAGTTTGAGGTTGTTCCACGTGTTTATTTTTGTTTTTGTTGCCTAAGCTTTTGGTGTCACATTCAAAAAATCATTGCTGAGCAACAGGATGGCAGAGTAGTAGTTGATGCTGGCCTTTGTCTCCTCATACCCACCCCCACGACAACAATTAGACAGCTACCCACAAGCAAGATAGCCCTGGAAGAGCTCAAGGGCCCCAGCAAGAATCTGCTGTAACACAGTGTGGCGACAAATGAATAACTACAGAGAACAGATCACCGGGGAGATTGGCTTAGTTGAGACGTTTGGACATGACTGGGAATGAAGAAGACCGGCCGGACACTGTCACGATCAGCTCTGCAGCAGGTGCCACTTGCTACCATCCCCGTAGCGGCCTGCTCTGCCGAGGACCCCTTCTGCCTTTGCCACTGAGGACCTCTGAACCCCAGCAACAGCTGCAGATTCCCCACAGCTTTCATGGCAGAGGACCCCATAACGCCACCGGCATGGACCCCAGCAGCCTACTCCGCAGCGTTCACTGACAGCTTTTGCCTCC
>NW_023254216.1:4297-10163 GCF_002007445.2 Ailuropoda melanoleuca | reverse complement strand
CTTGTCAATGCCCTGGAAAGGGTCCCACTGGAGTCCAAGGAACCAGGCAACCTGCAGAGGCCACCTGGGAGGCAAATGACCAGCAAAGGCACAGAACAGCAAAGGCACAGAAGGATACGGCCACCTGAACTCCCCTCTGTAACTGGAACATATATTCGTTTCCTGCGAGTGTCACCGTGGAAGACAATCGGGGGTTGAGATCCTTATTCGCAATCATGGCTAGGGTCCAGTGTGGGAGGGCTCTGCCACTCACTCACCGTGTGACTTCAGACAGTCCTGAGCTGCTCTGGATGTGTCTTTGTGTAGAAAATGAGCAGACTGAAATACAGACTCCCAAGGTCCTTCTAGGTCCCATTGTCCATGATTCCATGTTTGGTGAATAAAAGCACATTTTTTATTTAAGGAACATTTGATGAACTATAAACTAGCTCTTATGTCCTCCCTTTCTTCCTGATACCTTTCCCATGTCATCACTGAATTTGTCATCTCTGGGTTACGAGCATTACATAGACAACAGGCATTGGTCAGGTGATGTTACCATGGAAAACAAGAGAACAAGAAGTCGACTGTTTCTCAACATTTCTCATCAGGAAAGCAAAATGACACAACATTGCTTCCCCAGAAAGCACGCTTTCACTTCTTCCTACCTCCAAACACTCCCTGGATAAAACAAATGCTATCAGCAAATGTGAGAGGAAACCTCTCCCAGGCTTCAAAATGTGGCAGTTTTCAAATTCAAATCACAAATTTTCTGTAATCCTTAAGTGGTTATTGATTTGGTTTTACTAAAAAATAGTGCTTTATTTTCTAAATTTATTTCAAAATTCTACTTACCCAAAAACAAAACCAAAAGGAGACAAACAGAACGACAAAAACCAATAATCATTGGAGACGTAGTCATGACTACCTAGAGGTAGTTCTATGATCATAAAACTACATTTGTTGCCATGAAGAATAGAAAACACATAGGGCTTAGGGTCTCTCCTTAAGTCAAGCTTGAGAGATCAGACTTATGCAAGGAAATTATGGGAAACTATCTCAATACAACAGAGGGATAAATTTACCCTCTTATTCCCAAGCCTGATCGTTATAGTATTTATTCATTTATCCTACAAATGTTTCCTGGACACTAACTCTATGCCAGGTACTGTGCTTGGCAAGAGGAAAACAGCAGTGAACACCACGGTCAAAACCTGCCTTCTTGAAGTTTACAGAGGGTGATGCGTATATCCAGGGGTCATGGAAACAATGGGTCAATTTCAGGGGAAACAATCAGTTATTTAGCATAGTGTAGACAACCCAACTGTTCTTTTGTTAACCTGTGGCTGCATTTTTCTAGTGGTGTTGGCATCAAAAAGGCAGCAGGAGCCTGAGGCTCTTATCTTTCCAATCCCTCTCTCTTCTCCAAGGCAGGTAGTTACAAGTACCAAATAAGTTTCTATTCTCACTATGGGGTTTTTTGGTTTAAAACTGTTTATTGATCAATAAAAAAGTAGAAAATCACAGAGTCATTGCCTGGGGAAACTGTACTAGTAATTTTACAGCAGGCTAGATAGTAAGGAAAGATTACAAATGTTAGTAGGCAGGAGACCCAGCTCCTGCTGAAAACAAGTCAATTCTGACAAAAATCCAACCACCTTACCGACCTTGGAGAGCCTGCACAAGGTCAATGGCAGAGTGAATATGATCATACTGGTCCTGTTCCCAGTATGTTTACTAGCTCTAGAAAAAAGTGGACAGACATCATATGTACTCCCATATGCTTAAAAGTAATAAACACTGTAAATAACAGACTCAAGTCCTCAAAGGAATGCAAAAGAGAACATACATAGAATTTAGAACAACATTTTAAAATAGATTTTAAAGTTAATTTTTAAAATAGTACTGTCACTGGGACATATTGTTGCCACTGTAACTATTTATATTAATAACTCTGACTCACCCAATGAGTCTTTGTAAGCTCAGAGAGTATACTGGCAGTATTCATTCATTCTTTCAGTCATCCCTCCTTCCATCTGCTCAACACGGACTACTGTGGGTGTGAGCATCCCGAGCTTCCATAGGAATACCATTGCCCTAGTTCTTATTCCCAACGATGATCCTAACCTTGGCTCCTTCAAGGAGAACTTCATTCCAACCCACTCAGTACCTTTCCTTCCACCCACTTGCCTTACTTCTTAAATTTCTCTTTGCCCATAACCCAGATATCCCTAAAATTATTATTACCCATTTCCAATGCTCTCCTCTGTCTGCTTGCATTCTCACCTACTTCTCCTTCCCCCATGGCTTCATGGGTGACCATCTTAATTCTCTTATATCCACCTTCAACTCCTCTGTTGTCTACTGAATGAATCCACAGACTTGATTTCTTCTGCCAGCCTTCTTTACTCTAACAGACAGACAATGATGTATTATCTTAAATATCATCAGGAAAAGGTGTCTTTTCAGGGAAGCAGCATGTTCTGGGTCTAAACAGTCATCCAACCATAAGTTTTATTTATAAGAATCCCTGGAGGATGGTGAAGAGCTAAGTGAAGGATTGCCTGTAGATGGTCTCAACAGAGGGGGGCACCACCCATTCCCAGGTGAGCTGTCATTTTCATGTTCATGGCAAGGCTCTTGGTCCTCCATCCTGAAACCCAAAAGGTGGGTATCACCTGTCAGCTCTGACCACATTCCATCAGGACCAGCCAACTGAAGAGATAGGACAAAGTTTTTATCATTATCAAACATCTCAGCTTAAAGTGGTTTCTCATTTTCCAGAAAAGGTCAGCTCTTGATGGAATGGCACCCTGGATGGGTAAAATTTGATAGAAAAGAAAAGAAGAGGAGAGGCTCACAGCACAGGGTCCTGTCTATGGCAGTCATGCCAGGTCAGGCAGCACCAGTGAGAGTCCTGGCAGATGGGTAGAGCTTAGGGACATACCACCCCTCCAGTAACAGGCACTAAAGGATTGCAGAAGCAGGGGGAAATCACAGCCTCATAACAAAAGGCACGTTCTCCACCTTTCACTTTGGTCAAAGGGAGCCTAGGTTGTATTATGGGAGAGCAGCAAGGCCACGGAATTGGGGACCTCCTTCCCTAATCCCCCATAATAGGAGATCTTACAGTGTGGGGAGCAGGGAGGTAACTGAAGTTTCTCCCTTCTGTCACTGGGTCTCATGGATCCCCCTATCAGAGCTTATAGTCTAGCTTTGACTCCATATCTAGAATCCATGGGGGTAAGGACTTCAGCTTGAGCCTAAAGACTCAAACATGAAGGGTCCATTCATGGGGAGAACTAAGGACCCTCTAGAGTAGGTCCCATGCTGAGAAAAGAGAGAAAGGAGTTGTGGTGGTTCGGCTTTGAGAGTAATAGATTGCAGTCAGAGGTGACACGCTCAATGGTCCTCAATTCCAGGCTTAGGGACCTATAGCAAGACCTAGAGCAGCAGTGACAAGATTCAGCATCCTATGAGTCAGAGGTGGAGAGAGACTGTAGTGAAACACTCATCATAACTGAGGTTCTCCCAGGAACCCCCAAGAGCTATTTGTGAGGGCTGTGGTGGAGAGCCAGAGTGAGAACTTTGACTTGTAGCTGTCACCACAGGTGGGGCCAAGAAACACGGAGGAGGGCTACCAGGCAAAGACAGCCTAGGCAAAGAGCCCCAGTTCTTCAGCTCAGTGCATCTTTTCACACAGATATTAGACATGGCCTTGGCTGGGACTGTGGAGAATGGGTGTCAAGAAGTCCTCCCGGAAAGGAAGTTTGTGACATGTGAGTTCTCCCCACATACTCAGACCCTCACCTCACATACCCTGCCCCCCCACAGAGGTAGCAAAGGATGGCATCATCACTCCCGTCATGGCTACTTTGGCTACAGCTACTGTTAATGAACAGTTGCTTATTCATACAACTCACCAGGTCTCTTGGCCTTTTGTTCTTTGACCAAAGATCCATATGACTGAGTTGATCTAATGTAGTTAATTAAGGAAAACACCAAACATCAAACTCCATCAGACTCTCATTTTCCATACAATTCTGGCCTGAATGGCTTAAGCTCAGGGCTGAAGTCAGGAGCACAGCTCTCCATCCTCCTCTGAAAGGTGAGAAGATCACCTGTGCCTGCCTCCATAACTCCATAACTGATCCTCCATAACTCTAACCACAATAAGAAGAAACTAGTACCTGTGAACGACAGAGGGGTTTCAAGGACTGACAGCATTCTCCGTATTACCTGGGGGTTAGAGGAGTAAGCATTTTCTGAATCCCAGGTATTATTACAGCAGGCTATACCCTCTTTATTTTTTTTTTAAGATTTTATTTATTTGAGAAAGAGAGCATGAGCAGGGGAAGGGGCAAAGGGGAAGGGAGAGGCAGGCTGCCAGCTGAGCAGGGAGCCTGATGCAGGGCTCAATCCCAGGACCCTGGGATCATCACCTGAGCCAAACTCAGACCCTTAACTGACTGAGCCACCCAGGAACCCACGATTTAACCTTTTTAGACCTTGAAGTGTTCCTTTCTCTTTACAATTCCTAGGAAACTGATGCTCAGAGCAGGAAAGTGACCGCACACAGCCAGTCAGTGGCAGTCTCAGAATGAGCAGCTGGATATCCTGATGCATTTGCTCTGCAAGTAGGCTGGGACAACCGGATTGACCTGGTGGGTCTGGGGACAAAGAGCAAACACGACCTGATTCATTCATGGTGCCTGAAGAATGCAGCCCTCCAGAAAAACACATCTTCTCTGAGCCCTCAGGACTTTGGCTTTCCTATCCTTGCTGGTACTGACATTTCTTCAGGTAGGCCCATGCCATTTCTGTGGCCTTTTTTCCCAAAGGAATAACCAGTCCTTTCTTCTAATTTCTCCTCAGTGATGTTGCAATAGTGAATTTTTCCTTCCATACTTCCTTATTAAAAAGTAATGCTGGGTTGGTTCAGAGGAAAGCTGATTTGAGGTCCTCACCTTTGTAACCGAGCCCTGGTCTCTAACTGGGATCTCCTCAGCAGCGTCCCTGTTGCCGATGGCAGGAAGACTTCTTCAGCTTGGTTATGAATTCCGATTTTTTTACCTTAAGTCTTGAGGACTCCCTACAAATAAAATTTTAATATAATTGGTTTCAGTGCATCTAGGAGCCTTTTAATTACCCTCTGAAAGATGCTAAGGCAACAGCTTGCTATTAGATTAAACAGTGTCAGCATCTGTATTGTAAACACGAACAGGTTTGTTCCATTTTGCAAGCCAACATTTGCCTTCTATTATTTTTTTCTCTAAGGAGACTCTTTTGGGGGTACACCTCCAATCCAACGGACAAAGTGGACACCATGCCAACGGGAACACCATCTTTTCGCCTTACTCCCGTCAACATCGGATTCTGGCTATTTTCAGACACCTTCATAAACCCATGGGGCACCTTGCGATAATTCAGGAGTCGATTACACAGCAGGCCGGCTCTACAGGCAGGCCCTCCTCTGCTCTGGCGTCGCCTGCCCGGCCATTTCACTGCTCATTAGCCCCTTTTCCAGACAGTGAGCAGAGAAAACAAAGGAGATGAAATTCAAACCCATCCGTTTGCTCCTATTAGCTGCTCTAGTTAAAAGTTTAGTGGAGGATTAGGCTGGAATGATTAATTGAGATAAAGTTTGAGGAACGTCTCTGAAGCCCCTCTGTTTCAGCTCCCCCTTCCTCCCGAATCACCTAGAGTACGCGACCTGCGGGCCGCAGGACCGGGACCCATCGGCCGGGGTGGGGGGGTTGGTATGCTCCGGGCAAGTGGCTGAGGAAAGAAATCGGACAGCAGACTTCCTTTCTAACAAATCCAAAACTTTATGTTATCTTATACAACTTCTCTGAGTTTTTTAATTAAATTAGAAAAAAAAAAAAAA
>NW_023254216.1:0-1587 GCF_002007445.2 Ailuropoda melanoleuca | reverse complement strand
ACAGAGTCACCCACCAGGCAAAATAAGGTCCCATTCCAGATAAAACCACCAAAGGTGTGAGCTGTTTCAAATTTACTCAATTCTCCAACCATAGGTCCAATTGGTCTGGGACTAACATCTACCTTGGGGTCTCCATTCTAGACTGTGTTTTTTCCTAAGCATGGATCACTGACAATATCCTTCTGTTGGGTCCCGGTGCTGCCCATTTAGTGAGAAGATGACTCGTCCTAAAGTTCTAGCATAAACCTGCTGGCTGTAACGTATCTTGCTGGTCTGACCCAATGATGACCTGCCATGCTCTGTGTATGGGCTGTTTTCTTTTATTTTCCATCCTCTGAAGATTGTCAGAATTCTGCCTGTCTAAGCAATAAATCCATCTTTTCAGGGATCAATTGCCATGGCTGGCTGCAATGCCTGGAAATCCAATTAACTGAAAAATAAATAAAAAATGAAAAATGCACTGAAGCTGTGGCATAAATCAGCTAGAAAATGTTCTGCACATTAAAATAAACAAGAAGAAATTTCAACTTCATTTGTCTTCTTTTCCTTTTTTTAAACCCTGTTATTGATAAATTTAGCCTTGGTTCCAATTTTGTCTTAGCCACAATTTGCTCAAGTATAGATCTGTTGGGATGGCTATCTCTGTTCTAATTATACCCTGCAGGCACTCTCCTTAGAGAAGCCAACTCGGCTAGGATTACCTTGGTGGCATATGTAAAACTTTAGGCCCTCTTTCCCTTCATCTTTTTACACCACATGTGTCCTTAAAGGGGCATAAATCTGCTCTAACGTCGTGTGGGAAATATGAGTTATTTTGGCTTTCTGGGACATTTTGAAAAGGACAGAGTTTTCATCAGTTGACTGAGTGAAAGGCCTTATGCCTCACTGCTGCCGGGTCTGCTGGGCTGGAGCCATGACGCGCTGAGCCTGTGTGCACTGGACAACCTTCCTGGTGTGCTTCATGGCAGTGAACCTCACTCCCAGCTGCAACCCCAGGCTTCTTGTCAATGCCCTGGAAAGGGTCCCACTGGAGTCCAAGGAACCAGGCAACCTGCAGAGGCCACCTGGGAGACAAATGACCAGCAAAGGCACAGAACAGCAAAGACACAGAAGGATACGGCCACCTGAACTCCCCTCTGTAACTGGAACACATATTCGTTTCCTGCGGGTGTCACCGTGGAAGACAATCANACCGTGGAAGACAATCGGGGGTTGAGATCCTTATTCGCAATCATGGCTAGGGTCCAGTGTGGGAGGGCTCTGCCACTCACTCACCGTGTGACTTCAGACAGTCCTGAGCTGCTCTGGATGTGTCTTTGTGTAGAAAATGAGCAGACTGAAATACAGACTCCCAAGGTCCTTCTAGGTCCCATTGTCCATGATTCCATGTTTGGTGAATAAAAGCACATTTTTTATTTAAGGAACATTTGATGAACTATAAACTAGCTCTTATGTACTCCCTTTTTTCCTGATACCTTTCCCATGTCATCACTGAATTTGTCATCTCTGGGTTACAAGCATTACATAGACAACAGGCATTGGTCAGGTGATGTTACCATGGAAAACAAGAGAACAAGAAGTCGACTG
>NW_023254215.1:0-3764 GCF_002007445.2 Ailuropoda melanoleuca | reverse complement strand
TTGAGACCCCAAAACATGCATAAATCCAATCTCTCCATTTAGTCAGATGACCTCTCACACATTAAATATTATTTAAAAATTGTTTGTAATTACATTTTCATTCATAGTTAAATGGAATTACATGGACTTTATATTTTATTGCCTTGGAGAGTATTACTTTTAAAAATTATTTTTGTTATTATTTGTTGACAGTAGAAGCAAGAAGCAATGATTTTAATATTTTGATTTTTGTATTTAGCTACCCTGCTGATTTTTTTTATTAGTGCCAATAGCCTTTTACTTATCTCAGATTTTTATGTAAATTAAAGGAATACATCCATAAAACAACACCACTGTGTCCTTCTTCCACTCAATAGGCCACTATTTCTTTGTTCCCTTCCCTTCTTCTTATGTTGGCAGCATTTTCAGTAATGTACTGGACAGCACATTGGTCACGGGGGCCCTTGTCTTTTCCCTACTGTCAAACATGACTTACTAGTGGTCAAGGAAGTTACCTTAATATTTTAGTGTTTAGCCTACATGTTTTATCAAAACTAAGTATGGAACTTGATATCACCTTTTTAAAAACTGATTACCCTGTATATATGTGTTTAGTTAATTAATGTGGGGCACTGCAATAATAAATTCTATAATGTATAGCCTTCTTCACATTCCTGAAATAAACTGGCCATTATCATGTCATAATTATACTCATATACCCTAGGTTTGGCTAATGAANATGAATTCTTTTTTTTTTTTTTAAGATTTTATTTATTTATTTGACACAGAGACAGCCAGTGAGAGAGAGACAAGCAGGGGGAGTGGGAGAGGAAGAAGCAGGCTTCCAGCAGAGGAGCCCGATGTGGGGCTCGATCTCAGAACGCCAGGATCATGCCCTTAGCCGAAGGCAGACGCTTAACGACTGAGCCACCCAGGCACCCCTGGCTAATGAATTCTTAGACGCACATTCTGTTCTAGAGAACAGAAGCAGGTGGGATCTACACCATCTATGGGGCTTTACCATGAGGAAAGCTTACATTTTTTTTTTAAGATTTTATTTATTTGTTTGACAGAGAGAGAGGCAGCGAGAGAGGGAACACAAGCAGGGGGAGTGGGAGAGGGAGAAGCAGGCCTCCCACTGGGCAGGGAGCCCAATGCGGGGCTCGATCCCAGAACTCTGGGATCATGACCTGAGCAGAAGGCAGACGCTTAATGTGAGCCACCCAGGCGCCCCATGAAAGGGCTCACATGGTTAAAGAGGCAGAGAAGGGCCACAATCTGCCACAGATTGTATGCTGCCTGTGCTTTCTGGGGAAGGCAGTCCACCTTCCTGAGCCCACCAGTTCAAATACTAATCTCATCCATAAACACCATCACGGAAATACCCAGAAATCATGTTTAATCTGGGCACCCATGGCCAGTCGAGGGGACACACAAAATCAACCATCATAACAAAACACTATGAATTCGTGATGCACAAGTAAGACTGACCTAAAGAATTATGTTTCTACTCTGTTCAATTATGTTATCAAAAATTATGCTAACCACCTAAAACATGATAAAAATGTCAGTATTATCAAACTGTTCAGACAGTTTTTTCACTCATTGCTTTGAATATGTCCAGACTCTGTGTAAGGCTAGTCCACAGAGTAATCCTAGCTCTTTCTTCAGGGCATAATTACATCCGTGAAAGAGGATGATTTTTACTTCGAAGGATGAAACATAAATACCGAGCTGGAGACAGACTTTTGTTCCAGAATGTAGTGGAAGTTCTGGGCTACCCAAGAAAATGCTTTATATTTTTATGCTGCAAATCTGGTCAATTGAATTAAATTCATTATGATCATCTATAATAGACTCTGAATAAAATAAATAAAGAGCTTAAGAAAATATGGCACTATTTCCCTCTGTCTGCATTCACACTAGAATCAAAAATTGTTTCGGGGGAAGATTAAGTCACCAACAGAGCTGATAATTATTAAAATAGAGAGATGTCAGACAGAATAATCATAATGCTCAATTGGTAACATTATCATTGTGTAATGGGGCCAGCGGCACCTTCTAAAGGCAACCAGTCGGGTAGGCAGCTAGAATGAGACTCATGACCAAAATGGTGTTAGAAATTTAAGTCAGGAGACTAAAGAATAAATATGAAGGGCTCCGGAGACAATTCAGGAAGACCTAACTCAAACGTCTGTGCTACAAATTTTTAAGTGAAATGCAATTAATAGTAATATCAGGAAGCAAAACTAGTAGAAATGTAAAAATGCAGAGCGAAGGAGGACACACACCTGAATCACAACCTTCTACGTCTGAGGCCAGGAGACTGGAAAATTTGATTTACAATATGGTAGACATGTAACATAGCGAACTCTAAGGACTCATTTCAATAGATGGAGCCATTAAGAGGCCCTTCAAAGTGTTTAGCAGGATATCTTCCAACTTAGGTATAAATTTTCGTTTTACCCTCACTTTGAAAAGAGTTTCCTTTTTAACTTCATACGAAAAAAATTGCACATATCAAGCAGCTTGCAATACAGAATCCCCCCCCTGTTAGCCTATTGCAACGATGTGAAGATGCCATGATCGCATCTGGGACTATATTATAGCAGAAAGAGCTGGAACACTAGGCTCTGCTTCTAATTATGCAAACCCTCATGAATCACTCCTGAAAATGTTGTCTTTTCAAAATTCTGTCCACTGATTTCTAAGGAATAATAATAATAAAAAAGATATGGTAGGTAGGTATCATGAATGCTTCTAGGGAAGAGACAAGCAGATATCAAAGAGCAAATCTTTCTCTAAATTGATATTTGGCCACTTATTTGTCATTTGAGTATACAGAGACTCCTATCCTTTCCCCATTTGATATATTTAGTTTCAGGCTTATAGATATAATTATTCCTTAGGCTCAAGATCCATGTATTAACTCCATGTTAGAAACTGAAAAAGAAAGAGAAAAAAAATATGCAGCTGAGTTTTCAGCTTTAGTGGTTTTATTAACCACTAAACTACTTAACCATTTATCACAGAGAATCTCAAAAGTACTTATTTTTATACTGTTACAATGGATTCAAACTATGCTGATAATCTTTTGGAAAACGGAGATAATCTGAAAGGACTCTGTAAATTTACAAAATATATGGAGAGCCAACACATTAAGAATTTAAATGAGATGACCCAGTTGTTTTCAATTAAATTATACAACAGTCATAAGACCAAAGCTGAAACTGCTATCACACAACTCTGAATTACAGAGGATAGAAGAACATAAAGTAATACATGGGAGCATAAAACTGACCATCTCTCATCACCTCTCTCCATACAAAAGGCAGGATACACCTGTTATAATATTTAATGAGTAATGCTGAGCTGCCATAATCCCAGCTTCTGTCTTTCACAAAGCTGTTTATCCTATCATAAACCTAGATTCTAGCTGATCAACCATTGGCCTCACGGTGAGGGAATCAGTCTTGCGTGTATTAATTGAAGCTTACAGTGAGAGATTTAGCCTGCATATTAACCAATATTGCAAGAAAATCTAACTACAAGTTGTACAGACTTTGACATTTCTGCACAACTTATTAACACATCTTTGGTATGGGCACGCGTGATTTAGGAGACAATGCTATTTCAGAATTTTACTTCTATTACTTTAACATATGTGACTGAAGGTTAGAAGATGATTTTCTCATGGAGAAAACCTAATCATATCAAAAGACTGACATAAGAAAAAGATTTTTAAGTTTTAAACAAGTCCAATATCTGATTCCTGTCCCCTTTTT
>NW_023254214.1:0-886 GCF_002007445.2 Ailuropoda melanoleuca | reverse complement strand
TATGGGGGAATTGCATGAAGAGAATTCTCCTTTCGGCCTCGAGACGGGCCCCATGCCCTGGCGGTGCGGGATGCAGAGTGCGGGGCAACCGGGTCTTTGCCGCCTGGAAAATGAGAGCAGTAGGACTGGGGGAGCTTGGCCACTGCAGGGCGAGGGGATTCCAGGAGGGGACGAAATCATGTACAGGGAGCCTGCACGCCTGCCTGCCCACCTTTCTGACTGACCGGACCACATGTGCAGAGCACTCTNAGCCTGCACGCCTGCCTGCCCACCTTTCTGACTGACCGGACCACATGTGCAGAGCACTCTGGAAGCAGCCAGCCCCGGACAGAACCCGAGCTGAGGCTGGAGCTGCAGCCCCGGGGAGCTGAGTTGGCTCCGCTGACATCGCCAGCCGAGCCGAACGAGACACGTCACTGGCAAAAAACAACAGAATCCCGAAACCAGTACTGTGTTATATGTTAATTAATTGAATTCAAATTAAAAAAAAATAAAAAGTAAGACAGAATCCAGAATGTCCTGCAGACCACATTCGTAATGTGGACACGACTCAAAATTACTGCCCAGCGTGCAAAAGAGAGTCAGTGGGACCCACTCCTCAGAGAAAGGAGCGTGAATGGAGAGAGAGCCCAGGAGGCCCCGGTGTTGAGACAGCGGGGGCTCGACTCTGTGGGCCGGGGAGCTCGGGGCGCAGGTGTGGAGACGGTCAGCGGACGCCCTTCGCGTCACCGACACTCGTGAGCGTCTGTGTCCTTGGCTGTGCTCCTGGCTCTGAAACCTACTTCATCTCCGAGACTACAGTGACTCCGGCTCCGTCGGCGGGTGTGGGTGGTAGACTTTTCTCTTTATTTTATGTGTGTTTGAGTCTTGCTCTCTTGTTCACTCT
>NW_023254213.1:0-3105 GCF_002007445.2 Ailuropoda melanoleuca | reverse complement strand
ATCCTGTGTCTGAAGGGTGTTACTGGCCCGTAACTGGTGCTATAAATCGGCAGAGAGGAGGTGTTTGGACAGACGCACAGCGAAAGAAGACGAAATTGGTAGAGGTCATTGAAATGCCTGGCAGAGCAGGGAGCTTCCACACGGACTGAAGGGTGGCATGGCAGAATGGGTCCCTGGGATACGGAGATGCTCTCTTCCACTATATTCATTTCCTGATGACTTTCTGATTTTGAAGGAAATGGAAAAGGAGCATTCTGAGAACTCCTTGCCTACCGTACAATGCACTGAGTTATAATGAGGATTTACCAGAAGACACATTTAGTAACAAACCAGATGCAGCAAAAAGGATGGGTAGTTAATTATATGGTCAATTGCTCATCCATATTTACATGGCACTATTATGGGATTATTTTCACCTTGCAAAACAAATCCATTTGGATAAATCAATATTATTTCCCAATACAGTTCCCTAATCACCACTCAGGGAAAAAAGTACTGAGAGGCAAATCTAATACTCTTCTCAAAATAATTGGACAAAAATCATATCCAAGAATAGCCCTTCAAGAAAAAGTCTGGTTAATAAGTATTTGACAGCAATCAGAAGATGCTGCTAAAGATTTTAGAGGGTCCCTGGAGGGGGTATATTAATATCCTTAAGAGAATGTGATTTTTGCTACATGGAGAGTTCTTTTCAATAATTTTTTTTACGTTTTTTTCCTAGTTACAAATTAAGTCATTCTTTGGATTTGGGATAAACTCAGCAGAAATGTCTAGAGAAAATAAATGTCCTCTATGCGGGGCAAAGCCAACAACTTTACAATTTTTTCAATACTTGGTGCCTGTGTATGTTTTTTTCCGACCACAGAAACAACTCATTTGTTTCCAGTGGCCATGAAAAGAGGTATTCCGCACAACTGAATTAGATAAATAAAGTCCAAATTAAAAAAGAATATCATTGTAAATATAAACCTTCCTAACATGTGTTATGTATTCCTCTACATTCTTCCGTGGAGTTTGCCCATTGAGATCGACTTTTGTCTTTCCTTTTTTGATGACTCTAGGTTCAACGCTTGGTGTTAGAACAGACCATCTTTGTGGAGAAGACTTGGATTAGAGGTGGGCTTTCAGGCCAGGGTAGGTGTCTGAGCCAAGCCAAAGCCTGAGTATGAGCAGAGAAACCCTGGAAGGAGACCATGGACAGATGGGATGTAAGGCACAGCTATATAAGGAGGAAGAGTGGGATGGCCCAGTGGCCCAGCTGGAGGTTGGGCCATTACCCCACTGTGCTCACATGCAGAACCCAGGCAGCTCCCAGCACATGAATGCCCCGATTTCTGCTCTGTTCTCCCAGCAGAAGGGGCATTTCATACGGACTCCGTCACCCTGCTTATCTAGACTTTAGGATTGTCATGGGTAAGTTCAGAGACTGATCAGTTACAACTGGAGAGACACACGTTCAATGTCGGATGGGCATTATTCGGACACCGTCCTTGAGGTTCCCATTGTGTGGCTCATTTCTTTGCATTCTAGAATTGATTCTTGCTTTAACCTCCATGTACCTGATTTTTTAGGGCTTGGATTACTCACTTGCAGGCCCTTTCAGGCCCTGAATGTACCTCACAATGCAGATTCTTGTCGCTTCCACCTTACCCTGGGGTCAGCATTTACCTCTGTCCTCCACCTTGTTCTATTCCTCAGGCACCTGTTCCCAAGCCTGGCCTCAGGATTATCCCGGTCCCCCTGGTCCTTGCTTATTTCCTTGATCTACCACCTGCTGCCCCCCATGTCCCCCAATTCTTTGTGACGACCCTGATGTAGAGAGCTAACCTTAGCTACCACTATCATGGGATGATATGTTTTGAAATACTGTCTTGGTGATTCTGGTGTTACCCTGTTCAACTTGACACCATTAACACTAGACCATAAAGCCAGAGAAAAAGAGAAGGAGGGAAGGATGTAAGGGAAGTCCAAGCTGGATAGGAAGGGAAAGAAGAAAGTGATTCTACCAAGGAATAGAAAGAGCAAAGAGGAAGGAAGAGGCAAGCACTCATTACCCAACTCAGCAACTCCCCTGAATTACCTCTTGCCTCTTCTAGGAGTTGAAATACTGGCAAGAAGGGAGACAGGAGGTAGAAACAATCAGAGAAGCTTGTGGAGGTCCTTAAGTAAGGAGAGTTGCTCCTCGCTTCTCCAGAGGTAGCCTGACAGAATTTCAAGTCCTTAGACCAGTCCTTTTGCCCCAACTGCCATTAATCACTGTCCATCAACTGCCATTTTTATGGTGCTAGAATCATGCATCATGACTGATGGGGTTCACTTGAAATGCTGAAGGATGGTTTCTAGAGTGTCAAGTCTGAGGACAAGCCCTTGGAACACCTCACCCCCCTCCGAAAAAAAACAAGGTGTCTAGGAGGTTGTCAAGCGTCCCTGGGGTCCCAAGAGGGAGGTGGAATTGCTCAGAGAACCAGTAGATAAGTAGAAGCCAAAGCAAGGAAGCCCCAACATGAGAGGACATGGAGATGCAGCCCAAGGCTATTGTAGGGGCCATGGGTGTCTCCCGACCAGCGGGGAATGGCCAGGGAGAGGGAAATGAGCTGAGGAAGAATCCCAGGAGGTCATGTAGGGCATGCATGACCCACAGTGGGGAGCTGTGCATTGTGGGAAATGCATAGGGCCTTCCAGAGAAACCACACCTCAGCTCTGTGAGAAAGCCAATGATTGGACTCCTGCTCCATGGATGACATCATCAGCTAGTCTCCAATGGCCAAGCAAGGACTAGAGCTAGGCATCGAGACCTTTGCTCCTTTTCCACACGTCTCCACCCACACCACCTCCAATCCCACCCAAACCATAGAAGAGCCTGACGACAGAGCGGGAAGACGGTGAGGAAGAGAGAACTAGCAGATCATGCTGTGGGGGAAGGAGAGAAGCTTGGAAGTGGGTATGAGATGGAAATTTTAAATAAGACTCAACGGGGTTGAGCGTGGAGCCTGACCTGGGGCTGGATCCCGGGACCCTGAGATCATGACCTGAGCCAAAGTCAAGGGTCTGAAGCTCAATCGACTGAGTCACCCAGGTGCCCCTCGAGCAGGTGTTTTTTTTTTT
>NW_023254212.1:0-2727 GCF_002007445.2 Ailuropoda melanoleuca | reverse complement strand
TCCACCCTAAGATCCTCATTTTAACTTACTTCCTTAAGGCCCTACTTCCTAATATGGTCACATTCTGAGCTGCTAGAAGTGAGGGCTTCAACATATGAATCTCAGGGTGACACACTTCAGTACATGGGTCATGCAATAAGCGTGTAACCTAAACTTTACCAACTGGGAAATTTATCAGGAACTTTGAATTTTCAGTAACATGAGGATAGAAGAGATCATTGTAGTTCCTCCATTCCAGAGAAAACCCCCTGTAAGGTACTATCTGCCAGGAACCCCTGGTAGGATACTGCCTGTGTTTCTTGATCCCCATCCTTCCAAAGCTGTCCTAGCTCCTGCCTCATTCCAAGTTATGTTCTTCAAACTTCAGTTGGTTCCATGGGCTTCTGACAACCTTCCCATAAATTTTTTTTTGCTTGAATTAGCCAGGAGCAGTGACTATTTTCTGCAACCAAGAAACCTAATTGATACAATGTAATAAAAATATTTTTAATTTTTTTAAATATTTAAATTTGAGAAAGAGAATGTGCATGAGTGGGGTAAGGGGCAGGAGGACAGGAAAAGAGAATCCCAAGCAGACTCCCCAGTGGAGCATAGAGCTCAACACGACGCTTGATCCCAGGACCCTGAGCTCATGACCTGAGCTGAAACCAACAGTTGCCCACCTGATTGAGTCACCCAGGCACTCCTTAGATAACTTTTTTTAAAAAAAGATTTTATTTATTTATTTGACAGAGAGAGCCATCCAGAGAGAGAGAGAACACAAGCAGGGGGAGTAGGAAAGGAAGAAGCAGGCTCCCAGTGGAGGAGTCTGATGCAGGGCTCGATCCCAGAACGCCGGGATCACGCCCTGAGCCGAAGGCAGATGCTTAACAACTGAGCCACCCAGGCGCCCCTCCTTAGATAACTTTTTAAAAACCATCTAAGGCTTTGTTCACTGACCTCTATGTAGGGGTTCACCACCCCAATGAGAGGCCCTCTAAAGACTACAAAGCTGATAGGGGCTCCCCATAAACAGTTTTTGGGCCCAGAGAATTAGGTTTCTATCCCTGAGTCAGGGATTAAAAGGGAAAAAAACAATTGAAGGGTGAATGGAACATTGACACATCTCTGAGTTTATGTCCCCTCTGAATTTGAAGTTCGGGTGACCATACATCCTGGTTTGTTGAGACAGTCCTGCATCATGCTTGGTTTCCCAGAGTAATTATAAATAGTGCTCCATTCACCCCTATATGTGTCCCAATTTGGATAAAAAATATGGTTACCTTCTATTAAATGTGTTTTGATCATTATCCTCAGTTTCCAGAGCAGAGTCTGTTGGAAAGCAAGTTTTCAATAAAAACTTTTTTTTTCTTTTAAGTTTTTAAATTCTACTTCCTTTAACATACAGTGCAATGTTGGTTTTAGGAGAATTCAGTGATCCATCACTTACATATAACACCCAATGCTCATCACAAGTGCCCTCCTTAATACCCATCACCCATTTAGCCTATACCTCTGCCCACATCCCCTCCAGCAACCGTAAGAGACTATTAATTATAGAGCTCAATAAATACTTTTTAAATGAATGAATGAACAAAAGGGATCTTGCCCCATTATCATCTACAGATGCACACTCAATTATTTATTTTTCTTCTACTTGATGTCACTTGCTGGGTCTGTATCATTAAGCCAAGACGTTTTGGAAGGACAGCATCTTGCTACGGGGAGCTCTTAGAGACCCGTTTGGAAGTCTGCCATGTTCCTGTTAGCACCCATGGTAGTGGTGGCTGCCTCTTTGAAAGGGATGCATTGCAAGGCAAGGTGTGAAGCCCACCTGTTGTTAGAAAGTCTGCCAAGATCTGAGCTCCACTGGGCTCAGAATTCTTTCTCCCCCTACCTTCCCCCCCTACTGCCTGGATGAGGCTCCAACTTGATCAGTAGGCAACCAACATACCACTAATTAGGAGGCACAAGGCATAGCAGAGGATGATTAGCTCATGATGAGCACACACTGCCTAGAGTTGTCTTGTTACCATTATAAATAGATTAGAAATCTGGGGAGCATCTGTATTTTCCCCTCACAGAGGAGAATCTGAAATTGACAGGTTGAAATAAGAATGTGTCAAGTAAAGCTTTGTAATTGACAAAGATTAACTTTATTTCTCTAGACTCAACTCTCTCATCTTCCTCCCTCTGTGCCCCCCCCAACAAAATATCCCAGCTGCCAATGGAAGAAACCCAGCAATTCTCTAATTGAACCGTAAGATTTTGGAAGGTCAGTGCCTGGAAACCATTCTGGCGCTCCGAGGACCAGGTGTGTGTTTACGGAGACAATTAAGTGCTTCCCGGGTGATTCTACCCAGAAACCAAGGAAGATAGATTAGTGACAAGAAAAACAATTCTGTTCTCTGTTGCTTCTTGTGTGGCCTTTCTCTTTCCATCCACCATGTTTGGACATACTCTTAATTGCAGCCAGTTCCTGGAGTAGTGACAGCAGTCACCGTCTGCAAGAGAGAAAGCAACAAAAGACTCTGCATCATAAGAAAGGGCTTCTGGGAGAGGCTCTAGGGAGGAGAAGTAGGACCTTACTGGGGAGAAGTCCTTGGAGCCTAGCAGCTTTCAGCCCATGGGATATTTTGGGCACAGATATTTCAGCTCAAGGAATCTCTATTCTTCCGGGAGCAGACCACATACCTTCTCAGGAGCAAATACTGAAGGCCCCACTTTATCTGGTTCGTTTCTAATAGC
>NW_023254211.1:0-6719 GCF_002007445.2 Ailuropoda melanoleuca | reverse complement strand
GCAAGCTCGAACCACCCCATCAGACAGCTGGCCTGGCCTATTGGAAGGCTTCCCACCATCTCTCCTTCCAGGGTAATCAAGTCAGGTTGACTCTCCCTTGGGAGCTCTTGCATTTTGCCATCCTAGCACAGATAAAGATTTTGTACCGTTGTCTTCCAAGTGGGTAGGAAAATGCTGTCTGATGGCTTTGTTCCTGTCTACGCAGAGCTATGAACAAGCAGCCACAAAGAGAACCAGCCTCGGAGCCAGTGTTTCCGCGCGGCGCCCCAGCCCCTGCCGCTCGGATGCCTGGCGCCTGGCGGCAGTGTGTTTATTCTTGCATCACATGCCTGAAGTGGGTGAAGGGGCAGACCCCGTGTGTCTGCTGAGGATGCTGACACTGCCTTTCTATGAGACAAAAAGCCGGGGTTGAAATAGAGCTTTATCAGAAGCGCGCTCTTTCACCTGCAGTCTGTAAACACGCGAGCTTATCCAGCCCGGGAAGAGCATCAGCCACCCTGCACTTTTGGCTGCTATCGACGTGATATTTTATTTACGCAGGGAACTGCCTTCTCTTCTCTTACGGGTTGTCCCTGCCTCCACAAAAACGTCTAATGCGCATGACTTGTATTTGCACATGACGGACGCCAAGTCGTTCCACCGCTTTCTCTCAAAATGTTAAGTTCTCCCTTGAGTTTATTAGGAGGGTCTCAAGAAAGGAGATATTCAGTGTGAGACTGAGGGGTCAGCAAGAGAAGTTCACCTAATTATTTTGTTTATTTGCATCCCTGCTTTGCAATCAGCTGGGTCTGAAGAAAACATTTAAAACTGTAGTCTAATTTGGGACCTACAGACTCTCCTCAGTGGGAAAAGGATGGTCACTTTGCACATGGCCATAGGGTTCCACGCTGCCATAGCCAGCCCGAGGACCACACCGAGTTTCCAGGGAACCGTGGGGTGTCCTGTGGCCTCAAGAGTGCCAGATTGCCCAGGGCCAGCTTGGCTTTGACGGGACGGGCCGCACCACTGAACACAGTGAAGACTGTGAACTGATGTCCCATGTGGAGCAGGGCCAGGTGAATATCGGTCAGCTCCGGGAGGGAAACACAGAGTCCCCCCACCACCTGCAGGCATGCTGGCTCTGGCCACAGTGACTTCCCTTCATTCCTTTTTCACCAGGGACCTGGTAGACCAAGATGCATTTAGGGAACCAGAATCCTGGGGAAGTGCTAGCTTTCTGAAGCCCTTGACCAAGCCCTGTGGCCAGTTTGTTCCCAGCTCTGGAGGATTTGGCCGATGTGCCTTCCATTCCTGCCTTTTGATCCAGAATGACTACTAAGAGTTTTGGAGGGTTGGGTGGGGAGGCTGAAGTCCCAACCCTTGGGGGGTGTTCTCTTTGTAGGAGCCACCCACCCAGGTGCTTCTTCCCTGTCTTCTGGGCCAGTGTCCTAAGCCTCTGCTCACTGGTCAGACCTTCATCTGTTTTCTCCAGGATGACCACTGTCATCTAAAAGTCCCTCCTCACTTCCTCTTACTGAAGACTTCTCCAGCCCATCTTCTGTATCATAGCAAAGGGATATTGTATTAATTTCAGGATTGTAGTATTAATAGCAGTATTAATAACAACAGTAATGTTATGGAATATGTAGTATGCATCAGGCACTATAGCAAGAAATCCTGTGTGGTGACCGTTAACTGCCGTCCCCATTCTTGAGACAAGAGCTGAGCCTTAGGGAGGGTGTAGATGTGCCCAAGATCACAATGCACACCTTGTACTCAGTCAGAATGCCATGTGATACCCTTGAGGACAGGGCCTGACCACGCACAGTGATCTCTGCTTCTCTACTAGGTAGTAAAGGACCTGGCATATAGTAAGCGTTCAAAAACAAACAAACCTGTTAAATGAATAAATTGGCTCTATCACAGATGGCTTCAGAAGCTCAGAAACTCTTTCAGCCCTGCTGAGACACCGGCTCTCCCAGATCCTTTTTTATATTGACTCAAAGGCATGTATAATATTTTAAATGGGTGCTGTTGGCTCAGACTGTGTGGACGGTACTGGTTTTGCTCTGCGTAGAATCCTGTGACTACACTGCCCTTCCACGTCGTGCTCCCACGGTTTTATGGGCAACAGCCATGGAAAATCGCTTCCTGTTTTCTGTCAGCTGTCATTGAGGATTTCCTGTATTATTTCGTTCCACATCCTTGTCTGTTATCTGTTGCTGCCTGGCAAGTCACCCTGAGGCGTAGTGGCCTAAACAGGAATGATTTATGACTCCCGACGACCCTGGGGGACAATGCCTCTGCCGGTCTCCCCGCGTCCGGGGCTCACATGTGTCCCTGCAGTCGAGTGATAACTCAGTTGGCTGGCTGGTCCAGGACGGCCTCGCTCACATGTCCTGCAGTACTGCTGGCTGTGACCTGGGGTGTCTCAGCTTCCATGGCCAGGTTAAGTGCCGGGAACCTCAGTCAGCTGCCTGACAGCGTGGTGGCCCTTGGGGCTGTGTCCTGGGAGGACACGTCTGTGCGCAAGCATTTACAAGCCCCACCCCTTGCCCGCGATTGTGGGCATCCGATTGGCCAGAGTGGTCACAGGGCCACGCCCAGCGGCCATCCAAGGGGAGGGCCCTTTTCCTCCAGCTCCTGCGGGAGGAGGAGCTAAGAAACAGCGTTCTATAGTCCACCACAGTCCATTTCTCAAATCCATGACTTTCATGACAAATTTAGAATTTTGCACCAGAAATTAGGTCCTCTTAACGTACTTAGGACTTCACTTGGGAGCTGAAAATGCAGTTTGTTGAAGCGTAGCCATCGGATCTGGGCTGAATGGAGACGTTACTCGATCATGTAGCATTTTGCCTTTGACAGGTTACTTGCATCCATTTCTTCTGGCTCTTGACTGATGCTCATTACACCCCGGTTCTCGTTCCTGTTGCTCCTTTTACTTCTGTCCCTGGGAAGCTCAGAGTTGAAATTCAAGTCGACCACAGAATCTTGCTTCCCATTTCCTCAATCTCAGGGTCCCATCTTTTATGTCTTTTGTTTTAAGCTACCCAGTCCCTTTTGGAAGAAGATGGGATAGAAAGAAACCTTTGGTAAGACTTACTGGCAAATTTCCTTAAAAAGTTAAAAATTCCCGGCACTCCCAGTTCATTGGTTTTGCTGGTAAGCTTCAGGGTGCTAGTACTATTGCCCAAGCTTGTATACACAGGAATGAAAGTGAGTTTGCTTGTCCTGCTTGACTGGACTCTGATGAACTTTGCCGTTTGTCACAACCATGTAAGCCAGCCAACTTTCTGGTGCGTTCCTTCCGGCACTTACTGCATCTGGTCCACCACATCTCAAGGTGTTACAGTGAGGCTTCTGTATCTGAGCCTCTGCTTTGTTTAGGTACACTTGCTCTCATCCTCTCAGAGGCTAGCATTCTGGATAATGCCACCAAGAATTAGAGAGATGGATCATTTATAAAGTCCTAGAACCTGGATTTGCATCTAGATCTTCCTTGTTTCAAAGACAATGGGCACGTGAATCTTTGGGGCCTACAGAGAGTAAATTAGCAGGTCAACAGGCTCTTTGGAATGCAGCATTAAAAAAAACCCAACTGTGTCAAAAGAGTGTTAATTTCCCAGACCTCAGTGTGCAGTAGAGGTCATATACACGCACCACTTGGAGTGAATTCTGTGGCATCCACACACCTTGGTGGCCACTCCTGGATCCCGCAGACTCTGCGNACTCTGCAGGTCTGCAGTGGAAAGAAGGCTTGTGACTGGTTATCAGTAACTATGGGGTCTTGGGTAACTCAGGTGATTTCTTGCACCTCACTTTTTATTGAGAACCTACTATGTGTCAGACCCTGCCGGCACCATCATCATCATGCATGTTATCTCATTTAATCCTTGCAACGTCACCATAGGGTGGAAAACACGATCCTTATTGCTGTGAGCTCCAGAGCCAAAAATCTGAATTTGCCTGGAAAGCCTGAGTTCCCTGCAGCAGATCACCTTCTCCCCAACTTTCCCATTATGGTTAAATGAGATAAAGTGTGTGAGTAGGAAAAACAGCCTTTGAAACAAAATATTAGCATATAATTATAATTTTCTGAAGTTGAATAAGAGAAGATAAGAGGAAGAATGGGCATTCCCCAGTTACTGTCTTACACACTGTGAGCCTGACACTTTACTCAGATGAGCTGGATTTAGTTATTCTAACTACCCAGGTGGGTGCTGAGTCAGCCAGTCCATCCCAGACCTGGCCGGGTATTGTGGATGGAGCAGGGACTTTGGGCCTGTCAGACCTGGGTGTGACCCTGGATGCGCTGCCTGCTTGCCACAGGCCCTCAATTCTCTATTTGGTTCTCAATTTTCTCGTCTTTAAATGGGGACTTTAATACTGCATCTCCAGAACGCTGAGAAGAATGACAGAAAGAGCATGCGTACAGCTACCCTACCACTCCTGGCACTTAGGAACTTCTCTGTAAATCTCTGTTCTGTGGAGGTGGCATCACTGCCATGGTCATTCCCATCCCCTCCGTGTTCTACACTGGAGGAACAGGGGCAGTCGAGGAAGGGATGGGCAGCCTGGTGGACGAGCATGCTTTGATTTCTCTCTGTGTATGAACTTGCCCGTGAACTGAGTGTTAGGGCCCAGCGTGCCCCTTAGTTCAAAAGGTCAGTGCCAGCAATGGCCATAAGCATACAAGATCAATTTGGTCTTTTGTTGACCAGTTTCTGAAGGAACACTCGGTACAGAAAGAGATGCACACAGAGATGGGCCCCTCCATAGGCCTGGCAGTGCCAAACCCTGCCCAGAACAGCAGGGACCCTTCCAGTTCCTGGGGGGGAGGGGAGACCTCTCTGGCTTGTACCCTCTGGCCAGATACGAGCCAACTGCCGCGATGCCTTTAATGATGTGAAATAGTACATAGGTTTGAAGTTCCAACCTAAACGTGTCTGTGGTTAAATTTATTATTCATGAAGGTAATTTAAAAACATGACAAAGTTTGAGAAGTAGAGACAAAACTCATTATTCTTCACTCTAACACAACCATTTTTATTTTAGTGCGTTTCATTCCAAGCTAATCCATATGGCTACGTAGTTTTATATAGTTGTTTCATTGTGTACATAAAATTTTGTTTCCTGCTTTTTCATTTAACATATTATAAGCATTTGCATATGGCTGTGTGATCCTTATAATTATAATTTTTAATGGTTGCATAATATTCTTTTGAGGGGCTATAACATAATTTAACCAACGTCTTACTGGTGACTACTTTTTTCCTTTTTTTCTTAGAAACAATGCTGCAGCATTCATGCATGAGATTTGTTCCTTATTCTGGGTTAGTTCATTAGGGTACACTTACAGAAATGTGATTTCTCAGCTTAAAGGTTATAAGTGTCTTTCTAGTTCCTGATGTGTGGTGCCCGGTTGCTTCCCAGTCAGGTTGAACTAATTTACACCCTCTCCTTTTGCTCTTTAATAAGATAGTGGGACATTTGCAACCCATGTTGTGATACCACATACTGGAATAGTGTGGAAAATGTCCCAGCTGCTGGAGGCAGAGAATGGATGTGTAAATAAATGTGCCTGGGGTCGAGGGATCAAACAGCTTGTCCCTGACCAGGGCTGTCCGTCCTGTCCCATGACAGAACACAGGAGGGCGGGAGGCTTCTGTGGCAACCAGCAGCACCCGTGGAACATGCTGGCAGACGGTGCCCGGCTGGGCTGGGCTTTTGCTGTCCTTGGGTGCAGAGTCTAGCTGAATGCCGCTCACACTAGGGGATGGATATGCGCACTCCACGTGGCTTCTGTGATCTCATGGAAATAACCTCCTAAGAAAAGAGCCTGGAGCTGTGGGAGAAAACACTGTTCCGGAACAGGCCAGAGGAGTCCCGCCTCAACTGCCTTTCCCCACATGTTTGCTTATCTATGAAATGGGCTAATGATGGACGGGGGTGTTCTGTTCACACAAATCCTTTGTGAAAGAAATATGTGAAATTAATAAAATGAAAGCCTGATGAGAAAAGCAGATTTCAGACAATCATTCTAGGGTTTTTAGGTGATGTTTCATATGTTTGTATGGCAGGCCAGGGAGGCATCGAACCCCAGATGAAGAGAATGTTATTGACAACAGTAAATTTTAAATTCATAAAGGTAAATGCTGTGTAGTTCCCATTTGCTGTTACTCATTTGTTAGAAACTTCAGAAGACTCCTCCTCACCGTCTCACTGAGGTACTCATGGGTTTATTTTCCTTCCCTGCCCGTGACAGGCATCTTCCGAGCTGTGCCTTGCACGTGGTGTCTCTGGTCCTCTAGCCACGTGCAGTGATTTTCTAAAAAGACCCAGGTGGGTCCCCGTCATCTACCTACTAGTCTTGACACAAATTATCATCTGTTTTCCAAACACATCCTTCCTCAGCCTTGAGGTTGCACAGCCTTGGCATGGGTCGTGAGGGTGTACGGGACTTTGCTCCCCTCCCCTTATTTCGCAGGGCCGCTTTGGGGGAGCCTCCTCTTCTCCCCTCAGTGCTCTGCTTCTTTCCTTTTTCCGACATCCAGATCTCTCTGAGTTTAATTGGCCCCAAAGAAGAGGGAATTGAAATCTCAGTTGTAGTTGGACTAAGAGTCTTCCCATTGAGGAGCGTAGGTAACGTACCGTTAGGGGAACCTTGGGCTGGGGGCACAATGGCTGTATCCGCCCCGCTGGGCGGTCAGGAGGAATAAGCGAGGGAAGACAAGCTG
>NW_023254210.1:9672-10603 GCF_002007445.2 Ailuropoda melanoleuca | reverse complement strand
TTCAAAAGTGACTTATTTTAAAGGAAAAGATTATGCACTTGATTTTGGCTTAGCAATTATTACTTCATTGCGACTTTCATTAACTTTACTAGAGTTATTATAATAGTTTGTATTTCATTTCTGTTATTTATTTTTAAAGATTTATTTATTTGAGAGAGAAAAAGCGCATGTGTGAGCAGAGAGAGGGGAGGGGCAAGGGAGAGGGAGACAAGCAGACTCCCTGCTGAGCACAGTGCCCAATGCAGGGTTCCATTCCTGGACCCTGAAAACATGACCTGAGCCAAAATCAAGAGTCAGACACTTAACTGACTGAGACCCAGGTGCCCCAGTAGTTTGTATTTTAGAATAAATTATGGAAAACTAACATCTCAGAAACTTTCATCAAAAGTAAATATTTTTATTCAATAGTGTCAAGTTAACCAAAATAATGAACATAACTGTTTTTATATTAGTTGAAAAAATATGCTAATCTGAGATATTTTTTAAAAGCTACAAAACAACTCACCAGATTCTAAGTTTTGGAAAGGGCCAAAATGAGACATTAGTCTTAACCAAAATAATTAATAAAAGTATCATTTGACACTAATGAATATTAAATGATCATGAATACTAGCCCAATTTTAAAATCCACTTTTTATCACTTTGAATTGCCTGGAATTGCAACGGCTGCCTTATAAGAAATTCCATTCCACAGACTTGAAAATATCCAAAGAAAATAATATAATTGTTCATCATGGTACACTGTGGAGAAGACGATTATCACCTGGATGGGTCTTGGTGAAGTTTCCCACTAGTACTAATATTTCATTATTCAAGAATAGGTACACAGGGATAACTCTTCTTTCCTGCCTTCCCTTCCCTTCTTTCTTTCCTTCTTTCTTTCTTTCTTTCATCCTTTCTTTCTTTCTTTCTTTCTTTCTTTCTTTCTTTT
>NW_023254210.1:0-9608 GCF_002007445.2 Ailuropoda melanoleuca | reverse complement strand
AAAATTTCAGATATATTATATTTCTTCAAATTTATTTATCAAGAATGACTGAAATAAAAAATACAATTGAGGGGCACCTGGGTGGCTCTATTGCTTGACCGTTGGACTCTTGATTTCCGCTTAGGTTGTGTTCTCAGGATCGTGAGATCAAGCCCCAGGGTTCCGTGGTCACTATTGAATCTGCTTGAGATTCTCTCTCCCCCTGTCTCTCCCCCTGCTCTCTAAATAAGTAAATAAATAAAATATTTTATATATATAATTGAGTCCCATCATCATGGAAATGGCTTTAGGAGAAAGCTGGTCAGCTGACTATTATTGCTTTCCATTTTCAACCAGTAAATAGTTGCCATTGATAAATAGCCAACAGTCTGTCAAGAATGCTCACAAGATATTATATAATACAACATGTCTGTTGACAGAGGGAACAAACTAGATAGTAACTTATGTGAACTTGTTGATTTCCTCACACAAGCACAAAAGCACGATGCATGCCTCTGAGAACGGAGGACTGTGCACCCTTGCTAACAGCTGTGGCTCCTTCCTGGCAGGCAGTCTTCCTCCAGCAGTCAAACATGCTGTGCACATGGTGTCAGCATCTCTGCGCCCTGACTGCCTCACTCCACAGTTGCACAATGTTGGGAATAGGCCAAAGGGATACGGTGTCTAGGCAGCAAGCACTGGGATGGATTGTGCGATCAGTCAGTGGATGGAGATGTGCATATTCTTGGGATCTGGAAGCCTTCCCTTTGCAGAGTCATAGATGCCCAAGCAGGCAGCTCGGGAGATGAGAATAACCTGCACAGACACCTGAACACCTTGGTATAGGCCCTCGGTTCCATCGGATTTGTCGATTGAGCTGCCAGGGCCTCTGAATTCCCTTTCAGATCATGTGTCCACATCATGTGCTAGACGGGTATGGGCAAAATCAAGAGGATACACAAAACAAGGGTGTGGCCCCAGCAGCACCACCTGATGCTAGATTCCCTCTTGTCCACAGCACCGAGGAAGATCTGCTTGTGTTAATCTGTGAAGGTGAGGCTGAGAAGCTGGGTGGGGAGGCATATGATGATATTATCCAGGTTACTATGCCAGAAGGACAGGACTCCTTTGCTCCCCAGAGATACGAGCCATGCAGTCGATAATGCCCTTACATTGCTTGTTTGTGGTGATTGCTTGCTGGCATGCTGTACCTGCAGCAGGAGCTTGACCATTCCAAGGGTGCTACACGGTTTTGGAGGTGGCCATGGCCACTCCACCCACCAGGGGATCCTTGGCGAGGACACAGTGGAATCTGTCATATTGAAAGGAAGAGGAGGCCACGACTTCAGGACTGCCCTAGGAACTGGCTGGGACTCTGGGGCTCTCTTTAATGACTGAGCCACCCAGGCGCCCCTCTGGGTCTCTCTTTAGCAATTTCTTATGAAATTAAACACATATCTGCCTTAACACCTAGATAATTCTACATCTACATGTCTATACAAGGGAAATAAAAGCATTCATAGAGGGGGGATGGGGACATATTGTCTGATGGGTACAGTTTCTGTGGTTGAGGAACAAGTTCTGGAAAAGGATAGTGGTGGTGGTTACACAACGTTGGGAATGGGCTTAATGCTACTGAATTAAATGCTTGAAAACTGTTAGAATGTTAAGTTTCACGTCATGCATACTTCATCACAATAAGAAGACACACCCATAGGAAGAATCTACAGAGATGTCCATGGTAATTTTATTCATAATAGCTCAAAATGAGAAATAAAAATATCCATCAAGAAGTAAATGACAGGGATGCCTGGGTGGCTCAGTCTGTTAAGAGGCTGCCTTCGGCTCAGGTCATGATCCTGGGGTCCTAGGATCGAGTCCCATGTCAGGCTCCCTGCTCAGAGGGGAGTCTGCTTCTCTCTGTGCCTCCCCTGCCCCTTCTCTCTCTCTCTCTCAAATAAATAAATAAAATCTTTAAAAAAAAAAAGAAGTAAACGACAAAATATATTGTCATAAATTCATTAAGAGTAAGGGTTGAGCAAATTACACCCAACTGGGCAAATCTGGCCTGAGGCCTGTGTTTAAATAGCCTGAGTGCTACAAATGATCTTCATATTTTTTAAGGTATAAAAAAACTAGAAAGAAAATTATGTGATAGAGACAAGTGTGGGTCCAGCAAAACCTAAGATAGTTACTATATAGCCTTTTACAGAAAAAAAAGTTACTGACTTTTGATTTAGAGGGTAATTACTAATCAATAAAAATAACAAATTATTGTCACGTGAAACACTGTGTTTAATAGACATTATGCTGAGTGAAAGAATCCAAGTACAAAAGATATATATTAAGCAGTTCAATTTATGTGAAGTTCTACAATGGGCAAAATCAAATGAATATCTTCAACATCAAAGGAATTTGATTAAGCTGACAACATGTGCTTCTCTACATTATCTGCTGAAAAGAATATGATGTTACTTATGTGATAATAAGGCAAAAATGCATAATCAAAATTTAATCATGAGGAAACCAAAGAAAACAAAATCTGAGGGATATCCTATGGAAAAACTGGCTTGGGCTCTTAAAGCATATCGATGTCATGAAAGACAAATAACGGCTGAGGAATTATCGAAGTTTATAAAAAACTAAAGTCTTCAAGACAACTAGACACAGTGCATGACTAGGGGAGAAATGTTATAAAGGACGTTAATGAGATAAGGAAATCTTTGACTATGGATGGTAGTTTATATAATGAATCAGTTCTGTTTCTTAGGCAAATTTAATATATTTTAAAGTATTCAAAATGTATTTAAAATAAAATACATAAAATGTTTAAAATACATAATATGTTTTTTAAATCTTTTAAAAATATTTAAAATTATTGGAAAAGTACTCACATAACATTTTTTATTTGAAGGGAATCAAACTCAATCCTGATTAGGTGAGATTATATTCTTGATTTTGTAACTCAAACAGATTAAGTTGGTATGGGTCCTCCTGCTCTAGATAGTGGCAGAGGGCCAGTTTTATGATTTGCTGTTTTTCTCTTCCTTTTACAAGCTTTGCCACAGAAATTAGGTTTTAGAATTTGAGGGCCTTATATGTCTTCTGAAAGATAACACTAAACTATGTATCTTTGACCTCATCCATGTTATGTAATCTCACTGGGTTGTCATTCTGATCCTTTTTTTTTCATGCTCAGCAGGAAAGCACAAGATAAAAATAGACAGAAAATACTATTTGTAATTGATAAGTGATGAAAGTCAGTCAGTCCGGGCCTATCTTGTCCAGTGGCTTTCTCAGTTGCATAATTCACTTCTATAACCTAAATCATGAATAGAATGAATACAAACCAAACCAAAAGATGCATCAATTACTGGAAGAAATACTCCTTTGGGGAGGTGCGAATGATTACCTCCCTTCGTCAACGGAGTTTGTTACCTGGAATGATATATTCACCATTAACATCACCATTAACAAAGATTTATTAAGTACTTGTTACATGCCAAACACTAGGAATAGCAAGTTAAGGATATACAATCTATTTGATATTATTTATTTGTTAGGGATACTAGATACTAGAGTAAAACTAGATTTTTAGATATAATCAAAATCACTGGATATTAGAGTAAAATTAAAGTTACTATTTATTCTCAGGTTTAAGCTTTCTGATAATGATGTCTAGATCTCAAGAAACCCCCAGAGTGTTGAGAACATAATCTTATCTACAGTAGACAGCTTTTTGACTGGTGCAGTGAGTGCCCACTGGCGTTAGGAGACTGGTCCAGATCGCAGCCCACAAGCCCCTTCAGCTCTTAGACACTTTGAATCAGTGCTGCTGGGGACACACTACCATCTCCCAGCTATTCCTGTTTATCTGTGTTCTGTAGCTGGAAGATGAAGAGATCATTTATTTGCTTCGGGTAAATATACGTGAACTGGTATGTCTAGCATGGACTCTTTAAATTGTTCCAGGTAACAAAAGGTAACATTTTGCTGTAGGAGCACAGGGATGGAGGTATTGAAAGTACTTCTAGCTAAGAGGAAAGGTTACCTAAAAGTAGAGTGCTTGGCAGAGCTGTGTGCTCTGCAATTGTACTAAATAACTAAAGAAGTAAGTGAAAATGGCAAATAACTATCTTGAGAATTATTTTTAATTAGCCTTTGGTATTCCCAAATAAGAAGGTAGATTAATGAGAGAAATCAGAAATTATATTAATAACTTAATATATGAGTAGGCTGAGAAAAAGAAATAATGTCCCTTTTTCCATTAACTAATCATAGATCAGGATGTGAAACTTTTCCTCAACAATCTATTGGTTACATTATTTTGGAAATTTAATGCATAGAGTCATAGAATTTTATGTCTTTTTTATTCATAATAATTCATTCTTTATTTAAAATTAATAAGCATTTGAGTCTCCTATGGCTTGCTACCATACTACATTATATCATATCTGTATAAGTATGTAAACTTTAATTTGAGAAGCAAAGATAAAGTAAGACAATGAGATATCAATTTATTTACCCAAAGCGAACAGCATCTACTTGAAACAGAGCTCAAAACTCTACCAGTGATTTTCCTCAGAATGAGTGAAGACTCTTAGGAACACGTGCTATTGTTGAAAGGTAAGCAATGGAGAATATCTTGAGGGAGCCTAGAAATTTTAAGAGCAAATCTGTTATGAGTTAGTGGATATATTATTCACGGGGACATAGCTAATAGATGGTGCATACTGTCATTTTCTCCAGATGTGACAGAATGACTTATGTCCAAGAAATAGCTGCTTGAGATATATATACTAATAAATATTAGTGCTTCCTTCCAAAGTTTTACACATTTTAATTAATTGATTTATATTTGGTGGTGATTTCATTGATGTTAAAAAGATTAGCTAATAAACATTTTGGAAGTGGGTTTTTGTTTTTTGTTTTTTGTTTTTGGATACTCGATTTAATAAAAAAGCATTTCCCAGACCTATTATTCATACATGTTAAACTCCCTGGGGGAAGTGATAGGTAAAATATAAGATCTTAAGTTCTTCATTAAGAACTTTGTTCTGTGATAAATTCTCCTCAATTTCTGAAACAGTTTTTAAAGAATGTAGGTGGGGTGCCTGGGTGACTCAGTCAGTAGAGCCTCTGACTCTTGATTTCCGCTCTGGTCATGATCTCAGGGTTGTGAGATCAAGCCCCACATTGGGGCTTATTTAACTCTTAATAGAAAGCTAGGAGGCAGGCAATGCAGACACAGTAGAGGATCTAGGAGCAGAAAGTAAAACAGAATGTCAACAGTGTTGGCCTCCTTAAAAAAATGTATGAGACCTTCAACCCATTGTTTGTTACCTGCTGTGTATCTTTGGCCAGCATTATGCCATGTGGCCTCTTTGTGATGAAAGCCTGTTTGGGACAGTGGAATTTTCTATTAGAAATTATCACCAAGTCAGAACTCTCTGCTAGTTGAAGACTGACCTTCCTTGAACAACGACGAGCTGAGACTGATCCATTCTAACAAAACAAAATATTTTCTGTGGATAATTTCTTGTGCTCCTTTCCAGATTTTGTCTAGATAAAGTGGTCAGTCCTGACAGTTGCTTTAGACTAAAGGATCCTACCCAAAAAGGGTCACCGCCTTGAGGAAATCCAGAGACTGTACCCTAATGGCACCTGGGTTCTCACCTTCGTTAGTGCCCCGCTTTGTATCAGATAACTCTTAATAGAATATTTCATGGGAAAGTTTCCCAGCCACAACTGAATCCCTTTCTGCACGTTCTTATGGATATTGTTCGGTGTTTAGAAACCATCATTTTCAGCCATGCAGGCTATAGGTTATATAAACTTACATCCATGATGGTATGTAAGTTAGAGTCCTCTTCCCTTAGAAATGGAGTTTTCTTCTCTCTGTGAATGAAGTGGATAGGTCCAATCTGATATCACCATTTTTCTTTTAAAATCAGCAAAAATTTACAAAAGTAAGTCAGTATTCTGAATTGTTCTTATTTTCCCAACAGTTGGCCAGCACATGGCCTATGTCATGAGGAACCATATATGAAATACACCCGCATTTTTGCTAGTGAAAATTAAGGGCCACCAGCATTGTAGATGACAGCATATATGTCCTCCCCGCCCACCCTCTCCAGCTATGGTAGTTCTATACTTTAACTTCTGTTATTTGCAGAACCCTGCTTCCAGGTCCTAATTCTGTATCAGTTGGCACGATGGTAAAATACAAGGAACGTGAAATCCATCAAACAATAACCTTAAAAATCAGTGGGCTTTTTTCTTCTTTTTTTTTCACTTAAGATATTAAGATATAGGCAGGTATGGTGTTTCCATGACATTATTATGGACCCAAGTCCCTTTGTCTCTACTCCGTTACTGTTACCACTTGGCTTCTCTGCATCCTACATCTTATATTTCTGCTACATCTCTAGGTATCATGTTTGAGTTCCAGGCAGAGAGAAGGTAAAGCAGTACAGTGGAAAGTAAAAATCATCATATGAACAGAGATTATTCCTTGTCAAAACCTTTTTGAGAAATCTTACCCAGCAGTTCTTTTTTTAAAAAAAGATTTAGTTATTTATTTACACAGAGAGAGAGAGAATGTGGAGGTGGGAGGGGCAGAGGGAGAATCTCAAGCGGACTCCTCACTGAGTGTGGAGCCGACACCAGAACCCTGAGATCATGACCTGAGCGAAACCAAGAGTTGGCTGCTTAACTGATTGAGCCACCCAGGTGCCCCTCATCCAGCAATTCTTGTTTACAATTTAATGGCTAGAACAATAGCATAGCTTCTATAAGTGAAAGAAAGTTGGGAAAGATGGGAATTTTAAAATAGAAACACAGTAACCCTATGGAGGAAGGAAGAATTGATCAATTCTGTCTTTAATATTTAATGTATTCTAAGACAGCATCTGTGGTTCCCCACTCTGTCATATCTAATGGTGCCTCTATCTGCACATACATATGTAAAACTGCCCCTTTATAACCTTAAATTGAAATTAAGAATAGTGACATCATCTATATTAATATTTTAAAAAATTAGCTGCAATGACTTCTTTGAACTTCACTTTCTTCATACAGGCAAAAGAGATGACAGTAATTATAACACAGGGTTGTCTGTTCTGACTTTAAATATATGATATACTTTGAGGTGTAAGCACCTGTAGACAGTATGTTTCCAATAAATGCCTCCTCTAGTTATTATCATTATGGTTAGTACCAAACACATGGTATTGTATCTCTCTTAAATTTTTGTTTTATTTTACAAAGCTTTCTTCCTTTTCTATCTATAAAATACTTGAAGATCTTCATTTCTTCATTAAGCACATATTTAGCACAGTGTGTAGCTGATTATATGCATTCAATGTCTTTAATGAAAGAATAAAAGCATAGAGATTAATACTTAACCTATTTATTACTTGAACTCAATTTCCACAATATATGTAGAAGTCCTAGATTATAGCTAAATAGTCTAAATTAATATTAGTTAACCCACTATGGTGGTGTCACCCAAATAACTAAGGAAGAGGTATTTTAGGAGTCGATCATCTGTCTTCTTCAAGTAGAAAATCCAATACAAATGAACCATCTTCAATTTTTTCTAAGATGTCAGACCCCAGAAAACTATATTATTCCATGAGATTCAAAAGAAGCTCCAGGAAAGAAAGGGTGCTACTTGGTGCATGGATAAGTTTTGGAGTGGCTGAGTTAAATGGAATTAAATGTAACAGAACAGATCTCTTTACTGCAGAACTTCAAAGAGCTTTAGTTGGTGAACTAGAATTGTGAGTTAAAGAATGCAATTTCTATTTTTTAAACTAAAGGGCAATTATGTACTTAACTTATTGTATTAATCAGCTTGGGGCTGCCAAAGTAAGATACCACAGACTGGATTAAACAGAAAGTTATTTTCTTACAGTCTGGAGGCTGGAAGTCGAAGATAAAGGTGCCCACAAGTTTCGTTTTGGTTGAGGCCTCTTTTCCTGGCTTGCAGATGGCTGCCTTCTTGCCAGCTACTCACATGATCTTTCCTCCGTGCATATGTGTGCATTTGTGCGCACACACACAAGCACAGAAAGAGAGAGGGGGAAAGGAGAGGGAAGGGGAGGTAGAGAAAAGGAGGGAGAGAGGGAGAAGGAAAGATGTGGTGTCTTTTCTTCCTCTTTTAAGTACATCAGTCCTATTGTATTAGGGCCCCCTGCTCCATGACTTCATTCAACATTAACTACCTCCTTAAAGGATGTATCTCCAAATATAGTCACACTGAGGATTAGGGAATCAACATCTGAATTTTGGGGGGACACAATTCAGTCCATAACACTTGCTTATTTTAGAACAACTTAATTTTTGATTAATGTTGATATGAAAACTTAGTGATGGCTACTAAACAGTGTAAAATTTTAAGAGCATATTAAATAAGACTGTTCCTACACTTTGGCTAAAGCCTTTTGGCAGAATAATTTTCCCAAAATGTTTCCAAAAATATATCCCACGCTTTTCTAACAATGAGACTTTGCTATTCCTCTTACAGAGTATTGAATGTATGTCCCCTAACCATGCACCTGGTGGGCTTTGTGACTATCTCAGCTGGTAACGTATGGTACAAAGGATGCTATGTGACTTTGAAGTTATTGCTTGATTGTCTTAGAACACTGCCCACGAAAGAAGCCAGTATGCAGTGGTTACTGAGGGCAGCCCTGGGGCTTCCATGCCCCAGAGAAGCCCACACCAGTGTATATGGAGAGACCATATGGAAGGGTCTTGGGCTTACATGACAAGAGAGACATGTCTGATAGTATCCAGTTGCTCCAGGCTTGACTGCTTCCTGTCCACGCACATGTGACTCTACCCACACAAGAGACCTAGAACCAGAACTGTCCATCTGAGCTCCTTCCTAATTTCTGACCTATGGAAGTCATGAATGGTAATAGATAATTACTTTTTTTAAGCCACTAAACTTTGGGCTGGGTGGTTATATAACCATTGCTAACTGAAAAATAATTTGGTACCTAAATGTAGCATTGATTTGGGATCATGTGTCAGGGAGAAACTGGAAGAACATAGGAGAATGTTTGCAGAAGCATAAAGGTCCTGGGAGTGGCTGTTGGTGAGGGAATTAAAACAAAACAAAACAAAACAAAACTTAGCCAACAATGGTGGTGGAAGCTACAGAACTCACGCTACTGGTCACATAAATACCAGAAAGTTGGTGGCACTGGTGACTGCAACTGGCCAACCGGAAATGTGCTTACTGAATTTGTTTATCCAGGTGGGAAATTTCTAGACAGAATGTGGAAGATACTACCAGCTAACAAGAAATTGAAGATAACTTTGAAATGATCTCAAAAGAAATAAAGTTCTTAGAGTGTTAGGTTGTGAATAAACAATGAAAGTTAAAAAAAAAAGGAATGAGGATATGAAAGACATACTTTGATGATGTTTGGGGGCTCAGAGATCCCATAAGAGGACTTGAAAATATAAACAATGTTAGTATAAAAATCCATTGGAAAAAGAGAAAAATGTACATGTGCTTAAAAACAGAAAGCTATGAAAATATACATTTTTTGAAGAATTTTGTCAAATCTCCAAAAAGATAAAGTGTTCTACATGAGACTAATTTAAGAGTAATG
>NW_023254209.1:0-4873 GCF_002007445.2 Ailuropoda melanoleuca | reverse complement strand
TACCCAACACACAGTAAATGCCATAAACTCTAATCAATGTTATTATCATATACGGAACCACTTTAAACTATAAAACACTAGTTTTAACTGTTAATAAAACCATTATTTATAGCTATGTCTAAGACTGGTCCTGGTTACCCACCAACCTCATTCTTCTAAGCCAGTGTTTCCCTAATTTTGGTCAGGCACGGAGCACCCTCAATTTCTGCTCTATCCAAGTGCTAGCTTTTGCAATTAATAATAATAGTATTAGTAAAACCCACAATAATAGTAACAGCAGCAGCAGCAGCAGCAACGTGACAAATGGTCACAGAGACTTTATGACATGCCCGGCCCTATTCTAAGAGTTTTTAAGGACGAATTCATTTGATTCTTAAAACAACATGAGGAGGGAGGTACTATCATTAATGCCATTTTACAGATAAGCAAACTGCAGCACAGAAAGGTGAAGGTCACTTGGCCCGTTAAGTGGCAGACCACAAATTCAAACGCAGACAGTCTGACCCTGGAGCCCAATCTTAACCGCTATGTATCCTGCCCATTCATCTCTGTGTGCCTGCATTTACTTATTTTTGTAAAAACTTGACTCACTTAAATTAAAAAAAAAAAGAAATCTGATACTGTTATGTGATATCTATGAAATGCGGGGTTAGATATTCTAGTTATAATTTTGTTCATATAAAAAGTTATTATAAGATTATTTAAAAATTTCCATTTACTACCTAAAATCACCCATGAAACAAACTTTAGAAAGCACTGCTGTACATACCTGGGAATTCCTTCTGACACCAGCCCTGACAACCTTGAACCGAAACTAACAACTCATCTGCAGTTACTATTTCAACACCCATTCTCTTCCTCCTTTTTCATAACAGAGCCTGGTTTTATCCGGCATATGGCTGCCAAAATGAAGGAGTCTATTTTCCTTTCAGCTACTTGTGGCTCCGTGATGAAGTTCTGGCCAATGAGATACAAGGGGATGTGGTATGTGGGACTTCATGGAAGTTTCCTTAAAAGAGAACGAGCCAGTTCTTTGTTCTTTCCCCCTTCTCGCTTCTTGGAATGAGCACATGATGACAAGAACACAAGCCACCATCTTGAATCATGAGAAAATACACTTAGAATGACAGAGCTCAAAAAGAAGACAGCAGGGTTCCTCATGACACCATGAAACTATCACACCAATCTTTCACTACCTACCACCATACATCCTTTATGTGAGAAAGAAATATCTATAATGTTAATCCACTTAATGTGAGTCTTTCATGTAAGAAAGAAAGCTCTATAAGGTTAAGCCACTTAATCTGAGTCTCTTACACTTGCCTACACCTCATTCTAATGAATTCAACCATCCATCTCTTACTCTGGCGCCACACCTACCACCCCATCCAAGATGCAATCAGAAAAACCCGACCCAAAGCATCTGTCTCTTAAGTACTGAGGAAACAAACAAGGTCCTGGGACAACATTGATGTATTCATTTATGAACCACTGTTCCACATGTTTTATGTACAGTGTTCTATTTAAATCTCCCAACAAACCTACACAATGGGGACCGTTATAACCTCATTTATATAAAGGAGGTAAGTGAGGCACAGAAAATATATAAGTAACACGCCTGAGGTCACACAATTAATACGTGGCAGACCCAGAACTCAACCCCAACAGTGTGACTCCAAAGGGTAACTTCTCAACCCTACCGTTCTCTCTTGGAACCAAAGGGGCATCAGACACTGGACTCCCTCAGAGTCTTAGTGATTCAACCAGCTTCCCCATCACAAACCCCTGGCCAACTCCTATGAAGGTCAAAATGACTTTGGCCTCTCCAGAAATCATCCTGGAGCCCCAACAGCCCCTTTTTTGTCATCATAGTAACACTGTATCCTAAGTAGGACCAAATACAAATATGATGTCTCGGCATAAATGTCTGAGTTATTTTGTAGGTCAAGGAAACGTTCAAAAATATATTCAAAAGGAATATCCAGAAAATCTTTGTCTCATGCCCCTCATGAATTCCATTCAGTTCCCCAGATGCCCTGGACGAAGTAGTGAATGTGGCCCCCCACGGCCACCATGGAGTTAATTTGTATTTTCAAGGCCTGGCACATGTTCAGTCAAAAACCTGGCTGAGTGCCTGTTGTTTACTGAAGCTGGGGAAGAAGCATCTGCAACATTACGAAAAGCATATTGTAAAAGGCAACACATGCAAATTAAACCTCTTGAGCTATGAGTAAATTGCTGGGAAAATTTATAACTCATTTAATAAAACTTGAAGTAAATACATAGCCTGGCTCCCAGGGAAAACAAAATATTTCCCACAATGCTCTCCTCTTAGAAAAAAAAAATAAAACTGTGTGTGTATGGGGGGACCATCGAGCCAGACGGCTCTATCAAGTATAAATAGCAGCTGCACCGGTAAGCAAAACCATTTTGGGTTGTGGGGTATTTAATACCCATATGGGCAGTGCTCCACCCCCTGCTCTGGGATGTATTTGACAATATCCAGGTCTAGAACATTTCCACAAAAATCCACAATTATTGGCTCTAGTGGGTATCTTCTAGGCATTAACTCATTCCACAAGTACTTATCATCTACCTGAGATCCACCATGATGTGGTGACTGAGAACACATGCTCTGAAGCCTTGCTCCCTGCTTTTGAATCTAGGCTCTGCCACTTACTCGCTGCACGACCTCGGGCTATGGTTGTAAACCCTCTGGGCCTTAGTCTCCTCACCTGTAAAGTAGGAATTAGACTAACACCCACATCCTGAGAAGAGTGTGAAGACTCATCAGGTGCATACATGTAAAGTGCTCAGACCAATGTGTGGCAAATAGCAATCCCTCATTAAATATCAGCTGCTTACTATCTATTAGCTGGCATTCCGGGCCAGCCAGTCTGGGAGGTACAAAGAATCCAGGGTCAAACAAAGTAGATGAGGCCTTCTCTCATGGAGCTTATATTCTACTGGGAGTAAACAGATAATACACATATAGACAACTGATAAAGATAGTAATCGATGCTGTGAAGGAAACAAGACAGAGTAATGGAATAGAATGTGAGTGCCACTTAGGAATGGGGACTATTTCAGTTATACTTTTCAAAGAAAGTCTCTCTGAGGAGGTGACATTGGAGTTGAGACCTGAATGATAAGAAGGAACCAACTAAACCAAGAACGTTCTAGGATGTTCTGATGTTCTACACAGAAAGAATTACTCATTAAAGATTCTAAGTCCAAAAAAGAAAAAAAAAAAAAAGAATTTGCCCAAGTTTACCCAAACTCTGCTGCTCAAAAGAGTCTGAGTGACAGCCCAAGGCCTGCAGGGGGCTGGTATGTCCAGAATGAGGAGAGGCCCACAAGACAAGGTGGGAAAGGCTGACAGGACCAGATCACACCAAGACTTGTAGGCCCTGGAAGGACTTTGGATTTTATACCAAGTGAAAAAGGCAACCCCTAGAGGGATTTAACAGAAGAGTAGCATGATCTAATTGACATTTTAAAGGCCTGCTCTAACTGCCACGCGGCAAAGGAATTGCAGGGAGGCAAAAAGAGAAGGGAGAGAGCAGAAAGGAAGCTACCGTGGGTGTTCCAATAAGATGTGATAGTGGCTGAATCCAGGGTGGTGGTGGTAGAGACTCAGGAAGTATTTCAGGAGTAGAGCTGACAGGACTTTGATGGACGGATGTAAGGTTGACAGAAAGAAAGGAAGAAAAAATGACTCCTAGTTTGGGGAGGTCTGGTTTATTCATCAGCCTGTGATGAATATTGTAGGATACTGAGCAAACATGGCTTCTATTTCTAAGAGAGCTTTAAAGATAGCTGGTCAGAGCAGCCTAATACCCATGAAACAGAACAAAGAGAAAATGTGGTATAAGTGCTTAAGAGCATGGTTTAGAGTCCAAGCTTCAAAGAAAGGAGAACACAGGCATTTTCATGGAAGGTCACAAAAACAGGGCACCCCATCTGGCCTTGACGAATGCAGTCACTGGCATTCCATGAAGAGAGGGTCACATAAGCATACATGTACATGTGGTGGGGTAGGGGGGTGGGCAGTTCAACATGATCCACTCTAAAGTAGCAAGACAAATCACGCAACAGAAATGGTAGCTTCCATCCAGTAACTACCAATTCACTGAAAAATCTCCTAGAAGCCTGGCGCCGAACTGATAGTGGGAGGGAGGTAATGACCTCATTGCTACTTGGTCACCTTTGTTTCTATCTTTCAGGAAAGAACTATGAAGTCCCGCTGCCAATATGGAGGCATTCAGGCATGTGAGGCAGTGGCTTAAAGTCCAGGGCTTTCAGTCACACAGCTCTGGGTTCAAATCCCAGACTGAACACTCACTGGCCACATGACCCTGGACAAGTTACTTAACCTCACTTGTTCTCAATGTTCATGAAATGGAATAATAATGGATCTACCACGTAGAATTAAGGAAAACAACACTCCTAAAGGACTTGTAGCACAATGCCTGACATGAGATAAAAGTTATCAGTAATTTTTTTTAAAGAACTGATGGTTCCTTCCATAGCATCCTGTGGATTTTGTATCACATAGTTTGTATATACCTCATGGCTACTGCCCCCTCCAGCGTCTCTACTCCTCACTAGTATATAAGTGAAATGTTTTGGGGTTGTGCATCTTTACTGCTCATAGCTAACATGGTGCCTAGCATTACAATAATAATACTGTGATTATTATTACTTATGGCAGACAATATTTACTGAACTCTATATTCAAAGCATGACACCAAGCACTTTCCAAGTGTTAAATCATAGGAAGGGAATAGGATGGTGGTAGGAGCATCATTCATTTGGAATCTCCACCCCATTGTTTACCAACTGTCTGCCTTTAGCAAGTGACTTAAGCTCT
>NW_023254208.1:0-4305 GCF_002007445.2 Ailuropoda melanoleuca | reverse complement strand
TTTTGCACTTCTTAAGCTTTTACAAATTTAATACATAAATACTTAGACAAATAGAAAATTCAACTAAGAATATTAACACACAGCAATGGGTATAGTTCCTTTAATCTTAAATTTCATTAAAGTAACGAACGTTCTCCTTCACGAAGTCAAAGAATTCTGTTAACTCATAGAAAGCAAGTCAGCATCCAATTCTGACCTTCACCACCCTTGATTCTTATTCCCAAAGGCACCGACTTTCATCTCTTTTAACTCTTTCTTCTATTATTTACCTTCACATTTCTATAACATGTCTCTAATACCATTTCTTAATTTTAAAATTTATTTTCTATTTCCTTCCTACTAGAGAAGATGAGGAATTGACTCTCTTATCACTGGGCCCTTATCTCCTTCTGTTGTCGTCCTGACCTAGAGCTATGTATTTTATTATATCAGCTTCCAGTGTTTTTTTGACAATGTATTATTCATGCTGATCTTGTGTATATTAGAATTATATCTCCTTTTTTATAGATTTTGTTTTCCCTTTACTGTGTATTGTCTTGATTTTTCTTTGCTTAGTTTTTTCTGTTTAACTTTCACTAACCCATTCTGCCTAAGTCACCTTTCCATCTTTCCAAATAAAGCTATTCAGTTTCTTTTCTTTTCCTGGAAGGTCAGGGCCACATGATGACTTTTGTAGGTCCTAGGCAGTTTTGCCATTGTGAGTCTCTACTACCATAAAAATCATAAAAATTACACTTTATAACTACATTGGTATAAAGATGAATATAATCCAGATTGGATTCATTATTATATATCCACTGTTATTACATTTTTCTCTTGATTTTTGGGAAACAAAAAAGAATACATTTTTGCAAATCCCTAAATGTATCACAGGCCTAGGCATTGTGTCTGTCATGCCTCTGGAGAAGCTGGTATGCTGGAGGTGCCCATCCCTCCGGGAGCCCTGATTTCACTTTCTCCAGTCTCCTTATTTTCTAGGTCTTGACATCTCCTTTTACCGTCATCCTGAAACTTCTATTCATTTCTCTCATATATTGGATCCTCTGTTTTTTGAGATCTCCTGGCTTCTCCCCCACACCCCATATTTTCTCATTTTAATAGAGTACATCTTTCAGAATGCTCTTGATATATGGTGTCTGGGAGATAAATTTACATGTTGGGTCCATCCTTCCATCTATCCTCATAAATGGTTGATAGTATGGCTGGATATAGGGTTACAGGTTGGAAATAATTGACCTCCTACATTGTGTGTGTGTGTGTGTGTGTGTGTGTGTGTGTGTGTGTGTATCACCTCATTGTAGGAATTAAAAAACGTCAATATAATCAGAAGAAAGTGAAGGTAGTCCGAGGTGAGGCAGTCTGAAAGCTGCACCCTAAATTAACCAGCGGGATTCAGGGAGCCTAGTGGACAAGGGCGCCAGGGGGTCCCACCGTCTGCTGTCAGCCGCTCACTCGGTCCCCTGTTTTTCAGCACAGCTTACTGCCTGCATGGGGGGCCTGGGGCCCTGAAGTCCAAAGTGTCGTTGGACGAACATTTCCAGAGCGTAAACCTAGGGTTTTCTGCCAGACAGGAGCGGATATGGGCTTCTGACCACCCTGTACTCACACTTCCAGGGACTCCCCAGACATTTCACCCGCGTGCGCCCCACCCCCGCCCCCAGGGGCCCTGATGCCTCCAGTTCAGAGCTTGAGAGGGGCCCAAGGCAGGAGGGCGGTTGCTCACAGCAGCTCTGCCCCTGGGTCTTCGCTTGCTCACATTCGCTCGAGTCACTCCGCCCACATCTGCAGACTTGCTTCCCAATGTTACTGCTATCGTCTCTCTGCCGCTTCTATTTACCCTGCGGCTTGACCTTTCAATCCAACCCCTTTACTATTATTTCAGTGCAGTTAGAGGAGGGAGTGGAGGTAGATGTCCATGTTCATTTTTTGATGATTAGTGGAAAGTGTCTCAAAATTTTTACATTTTAATGCATTATTTAAGCTTCATCTAGTGTCCTAGACCCCTTAGAGCAAAGTCACTATTTTGCTGTGTGTGTGTGTGTGTGTGTGTGTGTGTGTATCGAGGATCGGAGGGCATCAGCACTAGACTCAGATCCTTAGTTGAGTCTTAATTTTATGCCATTACTGTATTTATTTAAATCACCAATCTAATCTTCCTCATTTTCCCTACGTATGTTATAAATAGCTTAAGTTTTAAAATCTATCTTTTCTTTCACACACTGACATTAAATCTATGTCAAAACAAGTTCCTTTCCAGGAATAATAGAATCTGTCTTGCTTAGAACTTAAAAATACTTTTTTTCAAAATACATCAGGACCTCTTTCTTCTTTTTGTTAAACATGCTGGTGGCCCACCTACACACATTAGGAAAAATGAAACTTTAAGAACAATGGGAAATCTTAAAATACAAAATTTGTCACAGCTCTAGATATGAGGCTTATAAAAATAAATCTACAATCACTTCAGTTTTTATTACCCCATTTACTTATATTAAAGTTCTCTTGGGGCACCTGGGTGGCTCAGTGGTTAAGCATCTGCCTTCAGCTCAGGGCGTGATCCCGGCGTTCTGGGATCGAGCCCCACATCAGGCTCCTCCACTGGAAGTCTGCTTCTTCCTCTCCCACTCCCCCTGCTTATGTTCCCTCTCTTGCTGGCTGTCTCTATCTCTGCCAAATGAATAAATCTTTAAAAAAAAAAAACTCATATAAGTCCCTTTATGTCTGTAGTCCAAATAGAATCAACAAACCTTAAGTATCAGTAGTATTTACTTACAATAATAATTAATTACATGTATTTTTTATTCTAGAATCTCTTGGGTACAAGTGATGGAAACTCATCTCAAACTAACTGAAACCCAAATGGTAATTTTTTTAAATACCTGGGAATTCTGAGAGTTTATTCAGCTCTAGTTCTAGCTGGATCAAGGTGGGTGTTAAAAGGTATTGTCAGGGTTCTGATGCTCTCTCCCTCTCTCTATCTATGTATCTCTATGCGTATATAGATACAGCTATATCATGCAAACTTTTTTTTTTTTAATTTTAGAAAGAGAGACCATGTGAGTAGGGGGAGGGGAGGGGCAGAGGGAGAGAATCTCAGGCAGACTCCCTGCTGAGCATGGAGCCTGACCAGGGCTCGATCTTACCACCCTGAGATCATGACCTGTGCTGAAACCAAGAGCTGGCTGCTCTCAACTGACTAAGCCACCTTATGCAAACATTTTTAAACTAAAGATTTTATCATGTTGTCAGTAATATTCAAACAAATATCTAAATGAATGTTAATTAAAGTAATTTACTAGGATGGTAAATCACCTACTAAAAGAATGGGACATTTTAATAATTTTTCTCTTGGATTTTCCTTCTGGGAGTTTGGATTTGAGCCACAGAAGGAAATCAGTCATTTGCTGGTCCCCATCTGATATACTTTTTCTTATGACAATTGTGTGTGTATTCTTTTAAGTCTGCTCAGCATCTGCAAGCCCTTGTGTGTTTGCTGTGTCCCCCAGCCTTATTAGTCATAGTGGGATGCAGAGGCTGCCTCCCCCAGCGGCAGATGACAATGACAAATGCTTGCTTCCCCAGATTCCCTTGCAGCAATCGCATGGTCAAGTGCCTTGCATGGACTCAGGAGCGGGAGCCTGTGACTCAAAGAGGTAGGGACCGGGAGCCTCTACTTGGATTGAGTTCCTAGAGGAGTCAAGGCAGCGGTACTGGGTAGGATGGAGGCAGGGCGCAGTGCTAGAGACGTGGATGGTGCGAGCTGCAGGGCCTTTAGCTTACTGCTGCTGCTGCTGGTGGGGACGCCCACCGGCGACGAGCTGTGCCGGGTGGTAGCGGACACTGACCCTGTGTTCCAGAGAGCCCAGCTCTCCATGCGCATTGGCAATGTGGCGATCTACCCAATATCATTATCATAAATTCCTTTCCTGTGGAGATCAAGCTGAGTTGGTTTCTGTCGCTTACAACGGAGACCGTGAACTGAGGGCCTTCTCTTCCTTGGTGTTACCTCTCCTTTCACTCTATACTTATTAATTTGCATCTTAGATGACTTCTTTTGGACTCTGCTGCTTGGCTCTTTTGATATTAGCTGGAAGAGGGGGTCCGGGAGAAGAGACAGAAGAGGATGGAAGGCCATTCTGGGCCTGGGAGGCAGAGAGGCCAGGCCGGAGGCCCATGGGAAGTCACGCCCTGCTGGCTAATTCCACAGGTACGAGCTGCCGGCCATAGGGACGCACTCCTCTTCACTTTGCTTCCATGACCCTGGTCCTGTCCACCATCACCAGTCCCCTGGATGATGGCAATATT
>NW_023254207.1:0-6476 GCF_002007445.2 Ailuropoda melanoleuca | reverse complement strand
AGCTATCTGAAGGGGCAGGAGGTCATTTCTGGGCTGTCTAATGCTGTTAGCTGGGGGTTGGAAGATAGTATGGAGAGTTTTCCTCCTGATCCCCTGTCCACACCATCCAGTGTCAGCAGGATTGTTGTTTAATCCATGCTGGTGATGTTCACAGGTACAGAATATTTATCATGATAATCAAAACAAGACTGGCATCATCATGAAAACCCAGAGAAGTAAAAATAATGCTCTGTAGTTTCAGTGTTAATCGAGACAAAATCCTAAGTCTCTTTAACTTCAGTAATATGATTTCTTACTGAAGCACATGGTCTCCTTGGTATGGACAATGCAGTCCTAATATACAGCCACTCTCAGCAGTGAGTTTCAGATGTTTGAGATATTGTTAGATAGAATTTCTCTCATACATAAAAATAAAAATAACTGTGGGTGAGCTGAAATAGCATCTAAAGAAATACCAATAAGTTCAATGACTTATAAAACATCTCAAGATTTTAGCTCCTTGATATCTACAGTGAACCCAGAAAGGAATTGGAGACTTACCAAGAGCTCACAAATACAATGTGAAAAATGTTCTTTTAAATTTATTTTTTTAATTTTTTAATTTTACATTATTTTTATTTTTTATAATGTATGTAAACATACTTTTTTAAAAGGATTTTATTTATTTATTTATTTGAGATAGAGAGAGAGAGTACACAGCAGGGGGGCAAAGAGAGAGGGACAAGCAGACTCTCCACTGAGCTGGGGCTCAATCCCAGGACCGTGAGATCATGACCTGAGCTGAAGGCAGACACAACCAACTGAATCACTGAGCCACCCCTGTAAACATACATTTTATTTCATCTTCAAAGAGAAGGTAATCATGCACCTAATCATGACTCTATAATAGTTCCTTTTCCAAAACCTACTTTTAAATTTGTCAACGCTTTTAAAATCAAGCAAACAACTCATAGTAGTGAACTGAAAATCATGACATAGCACAAAGCACATGGATCAACAAATGACTAGAAACAAAAATAATGGTGACGTATTAAAAAAAGAGATTTTCCTATATCCTAGGCTCTGATGCTGGAATCAACATGATAACCCTTTTCATTGCCTTAAATTTGGTTCATTTGTACTTAGTTGCAGATATAACCTGGGAGCTAAGTATTTGACGATGAAGTTTGTCATCATAAATTTCTCATATTGTATGAAAACTACCTTGACTTTCACTCTTAGTGAAATGCCTGACTATACGAAGTCTGCATAATATCAGGAAAGTAAAGTGTCTACCTGAAATAATTTATAGATAGGTACTAAGCAGTAAAATAACAAACAAACAAACAAATCCAACCTCAAGAATTGGCCTCAGGAAAGACCAGGCTCAGTTGAGTGTCTGGTGGTAAGTGTCATAAAATAAAAATGCCAAGAAAAAATGCATGTATATAATTACAAATTATGTTAAATGTTTTTAATTACATTGTTACATTCTGCCTTTGTGATTGACCATGGGGACCTAGTCAGAAAAAGCATCTTGGAAGAAGGTGGGACCTAATATGGCCTAAAAAATAAAATTACCTAAGCATGGAGAGTCCAGGAAGAACATTCCTGGTAAGAAATATGAATATAAGAAGGTCTTTACGCAGGGCTCAACTTGACATTTGAGAAGAACTTGGAAAAGAACTGGCACAAACAGGTGAACAGGGAGGTTGCCCAAGATTGGGATGGAGATAAAACCAGAGTGAGATCACATGGTACTCTGTTCAGCCCAGTGTGTACATATTATTATCACTAGTACAGCTGCAAACCTCTCAAACTATGTGTGCTTGTGCATGATGTGACCAAAATTATATTTTTTAAAGATTATCCTACTGGTTGTGGGAGAATGGATTTGTACATGAAAGTCTGAAAAGAGACTTACTTATTTGTATGTATAAACCACATATTAATATATACTATATAAAACATTATTAACAACATATATTCTGTATTAGTATATAATGCGTGCACTCAGGGGCCATAATTCTCCATTGGAGATGCAATAATTCTTTGGGTGGTAACAGTTGAGATGAAGAGAGTATAAACTCCTGGTATGTTTTGAAGGTAGATCTCAAGTGTGCAGATCAAAGAGATTATAATAACAAATGAAATTTTTTTCCCTTTAGATCCCCAGTGAATTTGAAATTTAGTAAATGCCTATTTGGCAAAAATATAAAACATNCCTCCGCTCATTTGGTGGGCTACTGGTCCAGTGAAAATTTAGTTTTCCAGAATCCTTAGAGTGCTCCTCTGATCTCCTTTATCTTTAGGCTGCTGCTAGGGATCCCATGGGTTCCCGACTGGCTCTGCCCACAGGAGCAAAATAAACTTCCCCAGACCTGGTGCTGTCAGGGCAGAGTGAAGGGAGAGAAGCCAGGCCTGTAGGCACAGAAGTTTCATCCGCAGGCACCCCCAGGGCCAGGGGAGCTCTTGCTGTCTCTACTAGAGCTATCTGAAGGGGCAGGAGGTCATTTCTGGGCTGTCTAATGCTGTTAGCTGGGGGTTGGAAGATAGTATGGAGAGTTTTCCTCCTGATCCCCTGTCCACACCATCCAGTGTCAGCAGGATTGTTGTTTAATCCATGCTGGTGATGTTCACAGGTACAGAATATTTATCATGATAATCAAAACAAGACTGGCATCATCATGAAAACCCAGAGAAGTAAAAATAATGCTCTGTAGTTTCAGTGTTAATCGAGACAAAATCCTAAGTCTCTTTAACTTCAGTAATATGATTTCTTACTGAAGCACATGGTCTCCTTGGTATGGACAATGCAGTCCTAATATACAGCCACTCTCAGCAGTGAGTTTCAGATGTTTGAGATATTGTTAGATAGAATTTCTCTCATACATAAAAATAAAAATAACTGTGGGTGAGCTGAAATAGCATCTAAAGAAATACCAATAAGTTCAATGACTTATAAAACATCTCAAGATTTTAGTTCCTTGATATCTACAGTGAACCCAGAAAGGAATTGGAGACTTACCAAGAGCTCACAAATACAATGTGAAAAATGTTCTTTTAAATTTATTTTTTTAATTTTTAAATTTTACATTATTTTTATTTTTTATAATGTATGTAAACATACTTTTTTAAAAGGATTTTATTTATTTATTTATTTGAGATAGAGAGAGAGAGTACACAGCAAGGGGGCAAAGAGAGAGGGACAAGCAGACTCTCCACTGAGCTGGGGCTCAATCCCAGGACCGTGAGATCATGACCTGAGCTGAAGGCAGACACAACCAACTGAATCACTGAGCCACCCCTGTAAACATACATTTTATTTCATCTTCAAAGAGAAGGTAATCATGCACCTAATCATGACTCTATAATAGTTCCTTTTCCAAAACCTACTTTTAAATTTGTTAACGCTTTTAAAATCAAGCAAACAACTCATAGTAGTGAACTGAAAATCATGACATAGCACAAAGCACATGGATCAACAAATGACTAGAAACAAAAATAATGGTGACGTATTAAAAAAAGAGATTTTCCTATATCCTAGGCTCTGATGCTGGAATCAACATGATAACCCTTTTCATTGCCTTAAATTTGGTTCATTTGTACTTAGTTGCAGATATAACCTGGGAGCTAAGTATTTGACGATGAAGTTTGTCATCATAAATTTCTCATATTGTATGAAAACTACCTTGACTTTCACTCTTAGTGAAATGCCTGACTATACGAAGTCTGCATAATATCAGGAAAGTAAAGTGTCTACCTGAAATAATTTATAGATAGGTACTAAGCAGTAAAATAACAAACAAACAAACAAATCCAACCTCAAGAATTGGCCTCAGGAAAGACCAGGCTCAGTTGAGTGTCTGGTGGTAAGTGTCATAAAATAAAAATGCCAAGAAAAAATGCATGTATATAATTACAAATTATGTTAAATGTTTTTAATTACATTGTTACATTCTGCCTTTGTGATTGACCATGGGGACCTAGTCAGAAAAAGCATCTTGGAAGAAGGTGGGACCTAATATGGCCTAAAAAATAAAATTACCTAAGCATGGAGAGTCCAGGAAGAACATTCCTGGTAAGAAATATGAATATAAGAAGGTCTTTACGCAGGGCTCAACTTGACATTTGAGAAGAACTTGGAAAAGAACTGGCACAAACAGGTGAACAGGGAGGTTGCCCAAGATTGGGATGGAGATAAAACCAGAGTGAGATCACATGGTACTCTGTTCAGCCCAGTGTGTACATATTATTATCACTAGTACAGCTGCAAACCTCTCAAACTACGTGTGCTTGTGCATGATGTGACCAAAATTATATTTTTTAAAGATTATCCTACTGGTTGTGGGAGAATGGATTTGTATATGAAAGTCTGAAAAGAGACTTACTTATTTGTATGTATAAACCACATATTAATATATACTATATAAAACATTATTAACAACATATATTCTGTATTAGTATATAATGCGTGCACTCAGGGGCCATAATTCTCCATTGGAGATGCAATAATTCTTTGGGTGGTAACAGTTGAGATGAAGAGAGTATAAACTCCTGGTATGTTTTGAAGGTAGATCTCAAGTGTGCAGATCAAAGAGATTATAATAACAAATGAAATTTTTTTTCCCTTTAGATCCCCAGTGAATTTGAAATTCAGTAAATGCCTATTTGGCAAAAATATAAAACATGTGAAATTGTATTAAATTGTAGCCATGACTTCATATATAAGAGGTCAAGGATGAATCTACCACCCTAATACCAGAAAGTTCAGATAAAAGGATGTAATGCAGGACTATCCTTTTATGTTGTCAGGAGACCCATTGACTTCTAATGTTCTGAAGATCAACTGGTTTCAGTTTTATTCATTCTACATACAACTATTTTTAAAATAAATTCAAGCTTCGTCCTTGAACCTCTTTTGTTGTCTCTCATTTCATTTCAGTCTGCTACTTCTTTGTATTTTTAATAACTAACTCAGGAACATTTTCTATTTTGGTTGTCTAATAGACACTGTACAGCATAATACTGTATTATTCGAAGAAAGCAATGCTTCATGTGCCCTGGTGAACCTAATATTCTGTAAAAGGCACAGAGGACAGTGGGAAAGGGATGGTGCCTTTACCTAAGACACTGAGTTGGCTTCCCTTCAAGCTTAGCTTGTGTTCCTTCTATACTCTTCCTCTAGTTGTGTCTTCATCTCAGTAATAAGCACCAGGACGAAAGATGATTGCAGAGTCTGAATGTATTTTTCATTTACAAAAAAAGCATTACCCAGCCCTACATCAGGTTAATGATATTTTTTGTTCTCTCAAAGGTAGACACTAAAGCAAAGAAAGTTGGCTACTGTTCTATTACCTCACTGTATGGATAACAGAGTATCTTCCCAGGGGTTTATTTGGAATCTAAGGTAACACATTTGTGGATACACTAAGAAATGACACAGATGTGAGAAAATTGATGTCGTTCCTACCTAAATCCCAATGCTGAAAGGAATTATCTTATGTTCTCTTATTATTATAATTGGCATAAATGGTCTGGGCAATTAAAACTATGTCATTGGAAAGCAGGACTGCTTTGAAATAAATACTATATTAAACTTAAAAACAAGTATGCAAAAACATATATCATAATTAGCCACATGGTCATCTATGTCTAGCAGCGGTGTTTTGTATAATTGTTGAATTATGTCCATTGAAGTTGTCTGATTCCTTCTTTTCTTCCAAAACCTTGACAAAAATCAAGTAAATAGACAAAAGGAAAAGGAAGGAAAAATAATGCTCAGCCAACAGAAATAAATTATTTTAAATGACTCTCTATCCATAGAGGAAATAAAATGTTCCTGCAATGCAATGTCAAAATAAATTTTGTTCCTGGGAGATCACCATCTAGACCAAATATTTCTTTTTTTTTTTTTTAAAGATTTTATTTATTTATTTGACAGAGAGACAGCCAGCGAGAGAGGGAACACAGCAAGGGGAGTAGGAGAGGAAGAAGCGGGCTCCCAGAGGAGGAGCCTGACGTGGGACTCGATCCCGAAACGCTGGGATCACGCCCTGAGCCGAAGGCAGACGCCTAACGACTGCGCCACCCAGGCGCTCCTAGACCAAATATTTCTTGACCTTGACATTGTCAGAGATATGAAAGGAGGGAAGTCATTTGTCCCTCAGGAGCCTCTGTTCATTAAATCTGAATGAAAAATAAAACTCAAAAAACATTTATTAAAATGGACATATAGAGTATGGATAACTTTAAGTCTTACAACATTTAGTATAGAATTAAAGGGAAAATTTCAATAGTGGGATATTCTGTTAATGTAAAAATAGTTTAAAGCATAAAATATATATTAAGTATGTTATTCTGCCTATCTTAAAGGATAATAAAAAAGATAATCTGCATATAACTATATGTAACTATATATAGTTTTATATATATATATAACTATATATATGTAGTTCCTTTCTACTCTACATATCACCATAAAATGTCATTATGTG
>NW_023254206.1:0-2457 GCF_002007445.2 Ailuropoda melanoleuca | reverse complement strand
GATGGACACTCAGGTTCTTCAGCCATTCATCTACCAAGGGATGTTTGGGTTGTTTCCTTAAGTCAGCTACTATAAATAATGCTGCAACAAACATAGGGGCATGGATATCTTCACATTGGTGCTTTTTGTCTTCTTTGGGTAGAGAACCAGTAGTGGAATTACTGGATCATGTGGTAATTCTATTTTTAATTTTTTGAGGAACCTCTANTCATGTGGTAATTCTATTTTTAATTTTTTGAGGAACCTCTATACTGTTTTCCACAGTGCCTGCACCAGTTTGCCTTCCCACCAATAGTGCACAAGAGTTCCTTCTTCTCCACATCTTTGCCAACACTTGTTGTTTCTTGTGTTTATAATTCCAGCCATTCTGGCAGGTATAAGGTGGTATCTCATTGTGGTTTTGATTTGCATTTCCCTGATGATGAGTGATGTTGAACATTTTTTCATGTGTTTTTTGGTCATCTGTATGTCTTCTTTGAGGAAATGTTCATTTCTTCTGCCCATTTTTAATTGGATTATTTGTAGGTTTTTTGGTGTTGAGTTGTGTAAGTTATTTATATATTTGGGATGCCAACCCCTTATTAGATAGATTATTTACAAGTATCTTCTCCCATTCAGTATATTGTCTTTTTGTTTTATGTGTTGTTTCCTTTGCTGTGCAGAAGATTTTATGTTGATGTAGTCCCAAAGTTTAATNAGTCCCAAAGTTTAACTTTGCTTTTGTTTCCTTTGCCAGAGGAGACATATCTAGAAAAGTGTTTCTATGGATGATGTCAGAGAAATTACTGACTCTGTTTCCCTCTAGGAGTTTTATGGTTTCAGGTCTCACGTTTAGGCCCTTAATCCATTTTGAGTTTATTTTTGTGTATGTTGTAAGAAAGTGATCAGTTTCATTCTTTTGCATGTAGCTGTCCAGTTTTCCCAGCACCATTTGTTGACACCATTTGTCTTTTTCCCATTGCATATTCTTGCCTCCTATGTCATAGATTAATTGATCATATAATTGTGGGTTTATTTCTGGGCTTTTCTGTTCCATTCTCTCCCATGCTCCTTCAAAAGTATTCAGTTTTTTCCACCTGCTGTATAAAAACATTTGGTCTTTAAGTTGCAATTGGAGTTTCAATTCAGCAGTGAACATCTCTAATCCCATGTAATATTGAAGTTTTCAATTTAAGACTCTGCTCTACCTCCCCTAGCCTGTTGAAGGCAGGCTGCCTACTTTTGGGAGAAGAGGTGTGGTTGGGTTCTTCATTCTTTCTCATTCTTCTCACCTACCCCTTGCTGGATGCACTTTCTGACTCCTACAAAGGTACATGCAGAGATGAGGTAAGGGAATTTTTTATTTGATTGATAATTAGCTACCATCGGAGCAACTGGATAGCCATAGCCCATTAGATTTCTCAGGTGACTGTCAAAAGTATTTCACTGTGTTCCCAAACCCTAGTCACATCGTAAGCTGTCTGATGGCCTAGCCAAAGTCCCTTCCCATAGGCTTGAGATGAGTGTCAAACACCCCTGTGTGAGATTCACAGTTCACAGGTAGCAAAGCAACTCCCTTCACAAATCTTAGCCATTAAACTAGAGTCTAGAGACCCTTTCTCATTCTCAATGTAGGTGAGAGGTTTAAGGGAGTCATGTAACCTGTTCTTTTTTTTTTTTTTTAAAGATTCTATTTATCCATTCAACAGAGATAGAGACAGCCAGCGAGAGAGGGAACACAAGCAGGGGGAGTGGGAGAGGAAGAAGCAGGCTCACAGCGGAGGAGCCGGATATGGGGCTTGATCCCACAACGCAGGGATCACGCCCCGAGCCCAAGGCAGACGCCCAACGCTGTGCCACCCAGGCATCCCCATGTAACGTGTTCTAAATGAACATTTTAAAATTGTGCATCTCACTGTTGGACATGTTATTTTTTTTTCTTTGTTCCTTAAACTCTGATTTAACATCTGTTACAAGCGTGTATGTATGCTTCNAATGTGTATGTATGCTTATTACAAAGAAACATTTTAATATAAAGAGATTTTGGTGGGATATATACTAGATTATAAATTGAGTTACTTAGGAGGAAGGAAGGTATGAGTTTAGGAAAGGAGGAGATGTGGAAAAGGGAGATATCTTAAAAAGAAAAAAAGATAATTAAAACAAAGCAAGCTAATAAACAGAGTATGTACAATGTGATCCACATTTATATGGAAGCGCATCTATGTATGTAAAAAAGAACTCTTCAAAATTTCATAGAAGTGAGAAAATTAACCAATCATTTTTTATATCATGTTAGTAAATCAATGAAATGTGATAAGAAGATCTTAAAAGAAAACCTTCCAACTCAATATACTATTGCACACGCCATGAAGTGTAAAAAAAAAAAAAAATTCAGTAACTTTGTGTATTACATGTAAGTCACACATCTTGACTTCCTCTGGCAGCTAAAGTGTGCTAAGAATCCCAAGTGCTTCA
>NW_023254205.1:0-2197 GCF_002007445.2 Ailuropoda melanoleuca | reverse complement strand
TTTAGCTTCCTGGTGATTCCACACCTCATTCTAGTCATCATTCCTGCCCTTTCTCCGCTGTCACCTGGTGATTTCAGACTGTTATTTGTGAAGGAGTTTTCTCAAGTGGCTCTTTCTTGGGGAAATTCAGGAAGACACTGGAGGTTAATAAATTGACAGATGTTTTCCTTGTTATTACCTCTTTATCTTTGAAAGATTTATTTTTAGGTGGTAGTGAAGAGGGAGGGATTGCTTAGCGAGGGGAGGGTGATTGGCCATCAGTAGGCCCTGAAATGACCTGAACACTGGAATTAGGGCTGGGCCCCCAGGTGGTAGCAGCTCCACTGACCTGGTGAGTCCTGATCTGACACAGCGACCTGGCTTGTTGTGATGGGAATGGTGCAGTTGGCCCAGGCAACGTGCCCTCAGCTCGCCTTTGCCTCTAGAATGTTGGATCGGTCCCTTGATCTTCGCAGTCAACATGGGGTGTCACATTAATAACAATGGGATGCATGGCCGTGTGTTGTCTCGCCATTTCCAGCGTGAGGCCTTACATCAAGGAGGGAGGTTAGTCATGTGTAGTGACCAGGACTAGGCCCCTTCAGGGCCACCATCTGCAGGGGCATCAGAGTGACCTGTAGTGTTTGAACCACGAGCGATGGCACCAGGCTCCTCATCAGAGTCCTGGGTTGACAGCTGGGAGGAATGGCCATGCGTGACAGGCTTTTCCCCAGGTTGCTCAGGTCTCAGCTTTCCCAGGTCTCAGCTTTCCCCCCGTTCTGCCCTGCAAGGACTGTGTGTGGCTCAGTCGGGCTGCAACCACAAAACCCCACAGACGGGGTAAACAGCAGGCACTAACTGCTCTCAGTCCTGCAGGCTGGAGGGCTGAGGTCAGGTGCCAGCACGGTCGGGCTCTGGGGAGAGCCGTCTCTCAGGTCACTTTCCTCTGTGTCCTCACCTAGTGGAAGGGACTGGGGCGGGGGGCTCTTCTGTGAGGGCACTACCCCCACACATGACCTGGTCACCTCCCGAGGCCCCTCCTCCTAACACCATCATATTGTGTGTTAGGGTTTAGACGTGAATTTGGGGGCGACACAAACATTTGGAACGTGGCCACCTGGCGGGCAGCTTGCTCCTTGCGTGGCTCCTCCTCTCCTCACCTCAGGGCCTTTGCTCATGCCACCTTAGTGGCAATGCCATCCCAACCTGCATCCTTACCCTGGAGGCTTGATTTGGAGCTCACCTCCTGTGGGAGGCCCCTGCTCTCAGTCCAGCCTGATTAAAAAAATCTTGTGGAGAAGTTCAGATATACGTAAGTAGACAGAATATTACTATGAACTCCACATACTGTTCCCCGTGCTCCAACTGCCATCAGCCTAAGGGCAACCTTGCCCCATCCGTGTGCCCTCTCAGGCAGGCCCCAGAAATCATTGTTTTCATCTGTCAGTATTTTAGTATGTGTCTCTAAAACAGAAGGGCTCTTAAAATAACTCATAGTACCATAAATCATACTTTTTGAAAATTAGCACATTTATTAAATCATCAAATATTCAATGGCTCAGATTTCCTGTTGGTTCAAAAATGTCACAAATTTATCTTACAGGTTTTTTTTTTCTTGAATCAAGACTTAGATAAAGTCACCCTGATGATTCATTTGCCTCTAAGTCTTTTTAAATCACTCTCTCTCTTTTTAAAATCTCTCTCTTGGGGCGCCTGGGTGGCACAGCGGTTAAGCGTCTGCCTTCGGCTCAGGGCGTGATCCCGGCATTATGGGATCGAGCCCCACATCGGGCTCTTCTGCTGTAAGCCTGCTTCTNTGGGGCGCCTGGGTGGCACAGCGGTTAAGCGTCTGCCTTCGGCTCAGGGCGTGATCCCGGCATTATGGGATCGAGCCCCACATCGGGCTCTTCTGCTGTAAGCCTGCTTCTTCCTCTCCCACTCCCCCTGCTCGTGTTTCCTCTCTCACTGGCTGTCTCTGTCTCTGTAAAATAAATAAATAAAATCTTTAAAAAAAATAAAAAATAAAAAATAAATAAAAATAAAATCTCTCTCTTGTTTATTATGGTTTGGTTTGGTTTTCCTGGGTTTGGTTTTGCAATTCATTTATTCAGGGAACTGGGTGTTTGCCCTGCACTTTTCCGCAGTCTGGATTTTTTTTTTTAATTTTATTTTATTATATTGTGTTAATCACCATACAGTACATCCCCAGATTCCGATG
>NW_023254204.1:0-13447 GCF_002007445.2 Ailuropoda melanoleuca | reverse complement strand
TGCTCCGGGAACGGATGAGGGCCCGGCCAGGGGCCAGTGTTTCTCCAGCATGTGGGTGAAGGCGGCACGCAATAGATATGTCAAAGGATTGTAGAGAGGGGCTTGAAACCATCGCTAATATTTACTTGCCTGTCCTGGAGATGGGGTCACTAAGGTAGGAAGCCAACGACTTTTGTTTCGGAAAAATGCCCAGTCTAGGAGTGCAAGCTAAGGCCTCCAGTGACACTGCCAGACTTTGCATACTGGGCCAGTGGGTGCACTGCAGGATATTTCCAGCCAGAGGTCCCCCTCTTCACAGGAGAGCAGAAGCGGCCAGCAGGCAAGCTCGAACCACCCCATCAGACAGCTGGCCTGGCCTATTGGAAGGCTTCCCACCATCTCTCCTTCCAGAGTAATCAAGTCAGGTTGACTCTCCCTTGGGAGCTCTTGGCGTTTTGCCATCCTAGCACAGATAAAGATTTTGTACCGTTGTCTTCCAAGTGGGTAGGAAAATGCTGTCTGATGGCTTTGTTCCTGTCTACGCAGAGCTATGAACAAGCAGCCACAAAGAGAACCAGCCTCGGAGCCAGTGTTTCCGCGCGGCGCCCCAGCCCCTGCCGCTCGGATGCCTGGCGCCTGGCGGCAGTGTGTTTATTCTTGCATCACATGCCTGAAGTGGGTGAAGGGGCAGACCCCGTGTGTCTGCTGAGGATGCTGACACTGCCTTTCTATGAGACAAAAAGCCGAGGTTGAAATAGAGCTTTATCAGAAGCGCGCTCTTTCACCTGCAGTCTGTAAACACGCGAGCTTACCCAGCCCGGGAAGAGCATCAGCCACCCTGCACTTTTGGCTGCTATCGACGTGATATTTTATTTACGCAGGGAACTGCCTTCTCTTCTCTTACGGGTTGTGCCTGCCTCCACAAAAACGTCTAATGTGCATGACTTGTATTTGCACATGACGGACGCCAAGTCGTTCCACCGCTTTCTCTCAAAATGTTAAGTTCTCCCTTGAGTTTATTAGGAGGGTCTCAAGAAAGGAGATATTCAGTGTGAGACTGAGGGGTCAGCAAGAGAAGTTCACCTAATTATTTTGTTTATTTGCATCCCTGCTTTGCAATCAGCTGGGTCTGAAGAAAACATTTAAAACTGTAGTCTAATTTGGGACCTACAGACTCTCCTCAGTGGGAAAAGGATGGTCACTTTGCACATGGCCATAGGGTTCCACGCTGCCATAGCCAGCCCGAGGACCACACCGAGTTTCCAGGGAACCGTGGGGTGTCCTGTGGCCTCAAGAGTGCCAGATTGCCCAGGGCCAGCTTGGCTTTGACGGGACGGGCCGCACCACTGAACACAGTGAAGACTGTGAACTGATGTCCCATGTGGAGCAGGGCCAGGTAAATATCGGTCAGCTCCGGGAGGGAAACACAGAGTCCCCCCCACCACCTGCAGGCATGCTGGCTCTGGCCACAGTGCCTTCCCTTCATTTGTTTTTCACCAGGGACCTGGTAGACCAAGATGCATTTAGGGAACCAGAATCCTGGGGGAGTGCTAGCTTTCTGAAGCCCTTGACCAAGCCCTGTGGCCAGTTTGTTCCCAGCTCTGGAGGATTTGGCCGATGTGCCTTCCATTCCTGCCTTTTGATCCAGAATGACTACTAAGAGTTTTGGAGGGTTGGGTGGGGAGGCTGAAGTCCCAACCCTTGGGGGGTGTTCTCTTTGTAGGAGCCACCTACCCAGGTGCTTCTTCCCTGTCTTCTGGGCCAGTGTCCTAAGCCTCTGCTCACTGGTCAGACCTTCATCTGTTTTCTCCAGGATGACCACTGTCATCTAAAAGTCCCTCCTCACTTCCTCTTACTGAAGACTTCTCCAGCCCATCTTCTGTATCATAGCAAAGGGATATTGTATTAATTTCAGGATTGTAGTATTAATAGCAGTATTAATAACAACAGTAATGTTATGGAATATGTAGTATGCATCAGGCACTATAGCAAGAAATCCTGTGTGGTGACCGTTAACTGCCGTCCCCATTCTTGAGACAAGAGCTGAGCCTTAGGGAGGGTGTAGATGTGCCCAAGATCACAATGCACACCTTGTACTCAGCCAGAATGCCATGTGATACCCTTGAGGACAGGGCCTGACCACGCACAGTGATCTCTGCTTCTCTACTAGGTAGTAAAGGACCTGGCATATAGTAAGCGTTCAAAAACAAACAAACCTGTTAAATGAATAAATTGGCTCTATCACAGATGGCTTCAGAAGCTCAGAAACTCTTTCAGCCCTGCTGAGACACCGGCTCTCCCAGATCCTTTTTTATATTGACTCAAAGGCATGTATAATATTTTAAATGGGTGCTGTTGGCTCAGACTGTGTGGACGGTACTGGTTTTGCTCTGCGTAGAATCCTGTGACTACACTGCCCTTCCACGTCGTGCTCCCACGGTTTTATGGGCAACAGCCATGGAAAATCGCTTCCTGTTTTCTGTCAGCTGTCATTGAGGATTTCCTGTATTATTTCGTTCCACGTCCTTGTCTGTTATCTGTTGCTGCCTGGCAAGTCACCCTGAGGCGTAGTGGCCTAAACAGGAATGATTTATGACTCCCGACGACCCTGGGGGACAATGCCTCTGCCGGTCTCCCCGCGTCCGGGGCTCACATGTGTCCCTGCAGTCGAGTGATAACTCAGTTGGCTGGCTGGTCCAGGACGGCCTCGCTCACATGTCCTGCAGTACTGCTGGCTGTGACCTGGGGTGTCTCAGCTTCCATGGCCAGGTTAAGTGCCGGGAACCTCAGTCAGCTGCCTGACAGCGTGGTGGCCCTTGGGGCTGTGTCCTGGGAGGACACGTCTGTGCGCAAGCATTTACAAGCCCCACCCCTTGCCCGCGATTGTGGGCATCCGATTGGCCAGAGTGGTCACAGGGCCACGCCCAGCGGCCATCCAAGGGGAGGGCCCTTTTCCTCCAGCTCCTGCGGGAGGAGGAGCTAAGAAACAGCGTTCTATAGTCCACCACAGTCCATTTCTCAAATCCATGACTTTCATGACAAATTTAGAATTTTGCACCAGAAATTAGGTCCTCTTAACGTACTTAGGACTTCACTTGGGAGCTGAAAATGCAGTTTGTTGAAGCGTAGCCATCGGATCTGGGCTGAATGGAGACGTTACTCGATCATGTAGCATTTTGCCTTTGACAGGTTACTTGCATCCATTTCTTCTGGCTCTTGACTGATGCTCATTACACCCCGGTTCTCGTTCCTGTTGCTCCTTTTACTTCTGTCCCTGGGAAGCTCAGAGTTGAAATTCAAGTCGACCACAGAATCTTGCTTCCCATTTCCTCAATCTCAGGGTCCCATCTTTTATGTCTTTTGTTTTAAGCTACCCAGTCCCTTTTGGAAGAAGATGGGATAGAAAGAAACCTTTGGTAAGACTTACTGGCAAATTTCCTTAAAAAGTTAAAAATTCCCGGCACTCCCAGTTCATTGGTTTTGCTGGTAAGCTTCAGGGTGCTAGTACTATTGCCCAAGCTTGTATACACAGGAATGAAAGTGAGTTTGCTTGTCCTGCTTGACTGGACTCTGATGAACTTTGCCGTTTGTCACAACCATGTAAGCCAGCCAACTTTCTGGTGCGTTCCTTCCGGCACTTACTGCATCTGGTCCACCACATCTCAAGGTGTTACAGTGACCTTCTGTATCCGAGCCTCTGCTTTGTTTAGGTACGCTTGCTCTCATCCTCTCGGAGGCTAGCATTCTGGATAATGCCACCAAGAATTAGAGAGATGGATCATTTATAAAGTCCTAGAACCTGGATTTGCATCTAGATCTCTTGTTTCAAAGACAATGGGCACGTGAATCTTTGGGGCCTACAGAGAGTAAATTAGCAGGTCAACAGGCTCTTTGGAATGCAGCATTAAAAAAAACCCAACTGTGTCAAAAGAGTGTTAATTTCCCAGACCTCAGTGTGCAGTAGAGGTCATATACACGCACCACTTGGAGTGAATTCTGTGGCATCCACACACCTTGGTGGCCACTCCTGGATCCCGCAGACTCTGCGGGTCTGCAGTGGAAAGAAGGCTTGTGACTGGTTATCAGTAACTATGGGGTCTTGGGTAACTCAGGTGATTTCTTGCACCTCACTTTTTATTGAGAACCTACTATGTGTCAGACCCTGCCGGCACCATCATCATCATGCATGTTATCTCATTTAATCCTTGCAACGTCACCATAGGGTGGAAAACACGATCCTTATTGCTGTGAGCTCCAGAGCCAAAAATCTGAATTTGCCTGGAAAGCCTGAGTTCCCTGCAGCAGATCACCTTCTCCCCAACTTTCCCATTATGGTTAAATGAGATAAAGTGTGTGAGTAGGAAAAACAGCCTTTGAAACAAAATATTAGCATATAATTATAATTTTCTGAAGTTGAATAAGAGAAGATAAGAGGAAGAATGGGCATTCCCCAGTTACTGTCTTACACACTGTGAGCCTGACACTTTACTCAGATGAGCTGGATTTAGTTATTCTAACTACCCAGGTGGGTGCTGAGTCAGCCAGTCCATCCCAGACCTGGCCGGGTATTGTGGATGGAGCAGGGACTTTGGGCCTGTCAGACCTGGGTGTGACCCTGGATGCGCTGCCTGCTTGCCACAGGCCCTCAATTCTCTATTTGGTTCTCAATTTTCTCGTCTTTAAATGGGGACTTTAATACTGCATCTCCAGAACGCTGAGAAGAATGACAGAAAGAGCATGCGTACAGCTACCCTACCACTCCTGGCACTTAGGAACTTCTCTGTAAATCTCTGTTCTGTGGAGGTGGCATCACTGCCATGGTCATTCCCATCCCCTCCGTGTTCTACACTGGAGGAACAGGGGCAGTCGAGGAAGGGATGGGCAGCCTGGTGGACGAGCATGCTTTGATTTCTCTCTGTGTATGAACTTGCCCGTGAACTGAGTGTTAGGGCCCAGCGTGCCCCTTAGTTCAAAAGGTCAGTGCCAGCAATGGCCATAAGCATACAAGATCAATTTGGTCTTTTGTTGACCAGTTTCTGAAGGAACACTCAGTACAGAAAGAGATGCACACAGAGATGGGCCCCTCCATAGGCCTGGCAGTGCCAAACCCTGCCCAGAACAGCAGGGACCCTTCCAGTTCCTGGGGGGGGAGGGGAGACCTCTCTGGCTTGTACCCTCTGGCCAGATACGAGCCAACTGCCGCGATGCCTTTAATGATGTGAAATAGTACATAGGTTTGAAGTTCCAACCTAAACGTGTCTGTGGTTAAATTTATTATTCATGAAGGTAATTTAAAAACATGACAAAGTTTGAGAAGTAGAGACAAAACTCATTATTCTTCACTCTAACACAACCATTTTTATTTTAGTGCGTTTCATTCCAAGCTAATCCATATGGCTACGTAGTTTTATATAGTTGTTTCATTGTGTACATAAAATTTTGTTTCCTGCTTTTTCATTTAACATATTATAAGCATTTGCATATGGCTGTGTGATCCTTATAATTATAATTTTTAATGGTTGCATAATATTCTTTTGAGGGGCTATAACATAATTTAACCAACGTCTTATTGGTGACTACTTTTTTCCTTTTTTTCTTAGAAACAATGCTGCAGCATTCATGCATGAGATTTGTTCCTTATTCTGGGTTAGTTCATTAGGGTACACGTACAGAAATGCGATTTCTCAGCTTAAAGGTTATAAGTGTCTTTCTAGTTCCTGATGTGTGGTGCCCGGTTGCTTCCCAGTCAGGTTGAACTAATTTACACCCTCTCCTTTTGCTCTTTAATAAGATAGTGGGACATTTGCAACCCATGTTGTGATACCACATACTGGAATAGTGTGGAAAATGTCCCAGCTGCTGGAGGCAGAGAATGGATGTGTAAATAAATGTGCCTGGGGTCGAGGGATCAAACAGCTTGTCCCTGACCAGGGCTGTCCGTCCTGTCCCATGACAGAACACAGGAGGGCGGGAGGCTTCTGTGGCAACCAGCAGCACCCGTGGAACATGCTGGCAGACGGTGCCCGGCTGGGCTGGGCTTTTGCTGTCCTTGGGTGCAGAGTCTAGCTGAATGCCGCTCACACTAGGGGATGGATATGCGCACTCCACGTGGCTTCTGTGATCTCATGGAAATAACCTCCTAAGAAAAGAGCCTGGAGCTGTGGGAGAAAACACTGTTCCGGAACAGGCCAGAGGAGTCCCGCCTCAACTGCCTTTCCCCACATGTTTGCTTATCTATGAAATGGGCTAATGATGGACGGGGGTGTTCTGTTCACACAAATCCTTTGTGAAAGAAATATGTGAAATTAATAAAATGAAAGCCTGATGAGAAAAGCAGATTTCAGACAATCATTCTAGGGTTTTTAGGTGATGTTTCATATGTTTGTATGGCAGGCCAGGGAGGCATCGAACCCCAGATGAAGAGAATGTTATTGACAACAGTAAATTTTAAATTCATAAAGGTAAATGCTGTGTAGTTCCCATTTGCTGTTACTCACTTGTTAGAAACTTCAGAAGACTCCTCCTCACCGTCTCACTGAGGTACTCATGGGTTTATTTTCCTTCCCTGCCCGTGACAGGCATCTTCCGAGCTGTGCCTTGCACGTGGTGTCTCTGGTCCTCTAGCCACGTGCAGTGATTTTCTAAAAAGACCCAGGTGGGTCCCCGTCATCTACCTACTAGTCTTGACACAAATTATCATCTGTTTTCCAAACACATCCTTCCTCAGCCTTGAGGTTGCACAGCCTTGGCATGGGTCGTGAGGGTGTACGGGACTTTGCTCCCCTCCCCTTATTTCGCAGGGCCGCTTTGGGGGAGCCTCCTCTTCTCCCCTCAGTGCTCTGCTTCTTTCCTTTTTCCGACATCCAGATCTCTCTGAGTTTAATTGGCCCCAAAGAAGAGGGAATTGAAATCTCAGTTGTAGTTGGACTGAGAGTCTTCCCATTGAGGAGCATGGGTAACGTACCGTTAGGGGAACCTCGGGCTGGGGGCACAATGGCTGTATCCGCCCCGCTGGGCGGTCAGGAGGAATAAGCGAGGGAAGACAAGCTGCGGTGCAGGGCTTTGTGGGGGGCAAGGCTTTAATAAGAGAGGGTCCCTCCCGCTCACACCTGGTCAGCTGCACCTGGCCTGTGCTACCAGCAAGTTCTGACTCTAATGACCTGTGATTCCATAAGGGGGGGTGGGAAACATCATGTCAAATTTTCCATTTAATTTCTAACCCCGGGCCCCCTTGGAGCCCTTAGCATGTCATTCTAGGACTTGCTTTTCTCCTGGGGATGCTCTTCAAAACAGATCTGATGTCCATGGAGGCGCTTTCCCTTAGAGAGTTCTGGCTCCAGTGCTTAGAGAGCTGAGCAAGGAAGGAACCAATCGTAGGGGCCTTGGGCCCCCAGCGGGAGCGATTTATTCAGCAAATGGACGAGTGGGCGGCAGCTACCGATGACAGGGGAGCAATGGGGCAATGTTCTACAAGACCTGATACACATGTGAGCTGAAGCAAAGTGGGGAGGCAGCTCTGCCAGGGTCTTGACACCCAAGTTGGGGTGCTGCCAAGCTTGGAGGAATCCTGGTGGTCATTGGGGTGGGGGAAGGTGGGGCAGCGCAGGTGTGCAACGTAGAGGCGGTGGGGGGGGATCTTGGCTGGACAAGGCTGATGAGGATGCCACCTGTCTCTCCCTGCTGGCTGCCTGCTTAACCTTGCTCTTCCCGCTTTTTCTCATCTACTGAGAATTATGATTTCCTAACTTTAATATACAGCTGATCTTTGCAAAAGTCACAGGGGGACATAATTGTCTTTTATTTTCAAGATTTTACTTAGAGAGTGCATGCATGAGCAGGGGGAGGGGCAGAGGGAGAGGGAAAGAGAGACTCTCAAGTAGACTCCCCACTGAGTGCAGACCCCGGATACGGGGCTTGATCCCACGACCCTGAGATCATGACCTGAGCCTAAATCAAGAGTCAGACGCTTAACTGACTGAGCCTCCCAGGCATCCCAGTAATTTTCTAAAATACATTTTCTTTTTGTAAAAAAGCCATTTTCTTGTCAAGGTTGCTACAACGCATCATTTCTCTAAAGCAAGAGAACCTGTTTCAGCTAATGTTGAATATTCTAGAGTAAAGAAGTGGAGCAGCAATGAAGAAGGGGCTTTGTCTGAGGACCCCCCTCCCCCAAATAGGAGAAGCTGTTTCTCTGTTTACAGGAAGAAGGAGGTGGGAATCAGACCAAGTGATAAAAAATGAGGCCATAAATGGCTCCTTAAGGTAGCAGGTGCTCAGCTAATTTGTGGGCTCTAATTCTGCCAGTCCATGCCTCTGTATTAAAAGGCCTGCTGCTCTTGCATTCGGGAATGTTTATGACCTGGCCCAAGAGCCGTCTTGCTTCATAAACTCTTACTTAGAAGCAGGAATAAGGAAAAGCTGCATGTTAATAGCCTGGCTTGTGCTCCCCCCTGCTCTGGGCCACCTACTGCTTTGGTCATCTACTGTGAGCATGGGAGTTTAGGATGGATTGATTGCTCTTGAGAAGAGAATTGTGGTGTGAAATAGATTGCTCCTGGGCTCTGCGTCTCATTGCAAAAATTGGCTTTAAAATCAGCATTTATCAAAAGATTCACACCTTAGCTCCCTGCGGGGAGAGGGAGTGGAATTAAAATTGCTATTAGAAATTAATTGACAGACACCCTAGAAATACATAGTTGACAGATGTTGGACCAGGAGTGTTTAATGTAATTATTTTCCTTTTATGTAAATAAGATCTATGCCCACATTTAGTTTAAACATTTTTTAGACTATTTTTTATAAGAGTTTCAAATTTGCGGAAAAAGTGGGAACACACGTGCAGAGATTCTCATACACGCTGTAGCCGGTTTCCCCTGGGATGACCATCTCAAATTAGTATGGTACATTCGTTACAATTAAAGAACAATACTGATACATTATTATGAACTGAAGTCCCTACTTTATTCAGATTTCTTGAGTTTTTCCCTAATATTCTCTCTCTTTTCCAGTATCTGCCCAGATCCCACGTTATATTGGGTTGTCAGATCTTTTTCGGCTCCCGTGGACCGTGACAGTCCTAGGCTTTCCTTCCTTTTGATGACCTTGATGGTTTTTAGGAGTTGTGGTCAAGGATTTGGTAAAAATATCCCACATTTGGTGCTTATCTAATGTTTTCCTCATGATGAGACTGGGGTTTAGGGTTTGGGGAAGGAAGACCACAGAAGTAACATGTCTACATGTTAACAAGTCAGTGAACTAGCTAATGATGGGGAGGAAGGAGGACGTTCAGTAGCCTGAGTAGTGTAGGGAAGAAGAGGGACGAAGGCAGGTCCCTCAGATTGGAAGAGGCAAGTTTGATGTTCTCAGTAATGGGACTTAATGTCTAACTTGTATAATGCCTTACAGTCCACTGGAGCCCCTGTCACATTTCATGGGATAGGATAGAGGGGTTTGTGAATTTCTGTGTTGCGTCTTGGAAACCTGAGGCACTGAGTTGCCCAAGGTGATAGACCAGGATCAGTTCTCCACGCCCACGACACATCCCACACCTTTCCTCGTCACATCTCAGGCTCTAGAGTTTCTGGATTGAGCAGGCAGGGTCACTGATGGACATTTCATCTGTACGTGACCATGGCGTTTTGAACGGGAGGATTCTGACTACTTTAAGGCAATTGACTGGCCGTGTATGGAGTGAGCGTACAGGATGGTGCGCCTGGCCCTCTGCATGTTAGAAAAGTTAAATAACAGAGGATAAAAAGCAATGTTATTCTAACCCATGACTTCAGTACAGTTGATCATTACAGCTCCCAAATAACGAGCAGCCCCACAGTATTTCTCACCAGCCCACGTTTCTCTGAAACTACACTGTACAATAAACAAAGCAGTGACCTTTATCATAATATGTTTTTTTATTTGTGAGCAAGTGATTATGTATGAAGCAGCCTGTGACTTGAACCCACAGTAGAAATTTGCCCCTTCCATTTTAGCAGCATTGAGTTTCATGTTGGAGAAATGAATGGGAAAGTGAAGCCAGTGGTTCTCAACCCTGACTGTGCATTAGAGCTACCTGGGGAGCTTCTAGAAAATGCCCAAGCTGGGCCCCGTCCCCCAGCTGGAGCAAGAACCAGGCCTTGGAGAAAGCCAGGAGACTTGGCCTTTCTGTCTTGTTTCTTCCATTGCCACTCTACCCAGATCCTGATTCTTAAACCTTTCCTATCATTTTTTTTAAGATTTTATCTTTATTTATTTGACGGAAAGAGAGAGAAAGAGCGCGCATAACAGAACACAAGCAGGGGGGAGTGGCAGAGGGAGAGGGAGTAGCAGACTCCCCACTGAGCAGGGAGCCCCATGCGGGACTCGATCCCAGGACTCTGAGATCATGACCTGAGCCAAAGGCAGACACTTTACCAATTGAGCCACCCAGGTACCCCCCTTCCTGCCTTTTGATATTTACCTGAAAAAAGGTTATGAAACCTTTTGGAGGCTGCCGTTGGAAGCTCACCCTGAGCTTTTCCTACTCTTCCAGCTTGTTTGACTTGCTCTCCCCAAGCGATGAAATATGGCGTTGGGGGTTCTCACTGGTCCCCTGGCACAAAATGCATGTTCGGAAATGGTTGAGTGACTGTGCCTGCATGGTTCTGGTCTCTACAGTCCCCTTCCTATTCTGATGATGAGGAGGAGGCAGGAGAACACTCTTCCTCCTAAGTTATTGCTTTCAGTGGGAACTCTTAATTAGAAGCAGAAATCTTTCCCCCCCAGTTATTTTCATGTCGCATTGCTTTGATTTAAAAAGAAATTAATATCTAATTATAGTTGATATATAACATTCTAGAAACCATCTCTTTTACAAATGCGTAGATGTCAGTGTTTGTAGGGTACAGGCTTCTGGTTTTCACCGAAGTTTGGTAATGGTTCAGAGTGACCTGACTCCTAGCCTCGCTAAGGAGGCTTCCCCTGAGCAATCTATTTACCAGTGAGTTAAAATTACATTTACCGATTTATTAATGGGTCACACACCCTATTTGGAAAGTAAAATTTCGATAGTGACACTTTATATCAGCAGTTTTTTTCATCCTCTCGTAAGAAGACCTAGGAATTATTCTCTGCACTAATCTGGTGGGATACCCACCCTGAAGAATTAGAAGCAGTTAATGGTCCTTCTGTTCCTCTGTGGATCACTTCATAGTGAGAATGCTGGGGCATAGGAGGTCTTGGTCTTTAGCAAGAAACTGAGTCTGCTTTTTAAAAAATTTGCTTTCAAGTAAACAATTTAGTTAGTTTTCAGTGTCAGTGGGCTGTGGAAATATAAATGATTACATCCTTTTAACAGATCTGGCAACCTGGCTTCCCCCCCGCCCCCGCCAGAACTCAAATATTGCTATATGGTTTGGTTGTGGTGGTGGTGATCACTGAACAGTCATTAAATAACAGTGGAAAGTAGACAGTTGATGAGGAAAAAATCAAGTAGTCATTCGGATGGTATTTTGGTTACTTAATCTGCCTCTGAGCATATGGTCTAGTCGGCTGAAATAATTTAACAGTGACAAAATATATTCGGTAACGGGAGATTAAAAACAACCTATTTATTTTCTTTTTTCCTTCCACAGTGATATTTTTATCTCTGTTAACAAATACAGTGTTAGCCATTTAAAATTTATGAAGACAGCCTCTGCTGAGTCCACAGTATACCCCGACCTTTATCATCTATTTTACGTGCGTAAGCTGTTTGCTTTGGTGGTGGTTCATGATTCAAACGTGTTGCTATAAGTGGTGTTAGTCTTTATATTGGACTGTGGACAAGAGGTCAATGTGAGATGAAGTAACATTTTTTACTGGGCCGACTTGACCCTTTCGTGACTCATCTCTTGGACTCCCATCACCTCATGGCTCCCATGTGTGGGTAGCTGTCTGGGTCGCAGAGGTGTTCTGTCTCCTTGTGGAATATTCTGTCCTCATCTCTGCCACTCTCGGTCTTAGGCATTGACACACGTAGTGGTTTTAGAATGTGCTCACCAATTCTTTGGCAGTCCTTTTCTTAAAGTGTGGGATCTAATTCCCCTCCCCTTGACTGTGGGCTGGACATAGTGATGTGCTCCTAGTCAACAGAATGTGCTGGTGTGACAGCGTCTGGTTTCCAAGACTAAGTTGTAAAAGGGAACTGGCGTCTGCCTCTCTTCCTCTGTCTCCCCCAGCCTTCCTCTCCTCGGATCTCTCACTCTGGGGGAAGACAGCTGCCATGTTGTGAGGGCACTCAAGCAGCCCTCTGCATGAGTCCATGGTGAGGAGCTGAAGCCGCTAGCCAGCAGCCATGTGAGTGAACAATCTTGGGAGCAGCCCCTCAGCCCAGTCGGACCCTAAGATGGTGGCAGCCCTGGCTGACATCTTAACTGCTGCCCCACAGGGGACGTGAGCCAGAACCACCCAGATTCCTGACTCTTAGAAGCGGTGTGAGATAATAAATGTTTCTTGTTTCAAGCCTCACAGTTTTGAGGGAACTTGTTTTGCAGCGGTTGATACACGATAAGTCATTTAGCCCTTCTGGGTCGCTTTTCTCATCTGGGACAAGAAACAGGGACAAAACAGTGCCCGGAACAAGCTGATGGCAATCTATTCGTACATGAAAGGCTGCTCTCAAAACCAGCTGACCCTCCCTGCCCCCCCCACACTGGCCTTTCTGTCTCCTCACCTGTCTCTGGCAAAAGCAAGCCCACTTGTTACTTATTTCTTCTTGTTTTGAAACAGAGACAGATCATATTGGGAATATGATGGGGAATATTCTTTTAATAAGTAAAGCTGTATTTACACTTAATTAATTTTCATAACTACTCAGTAAACCAACCTATTGGATTTACTATTTCTGAAAAGAATGTCATTTTATTAAAACTCGTTGTTCTTTTATCTTCTTGGAAATAGGATGAATTGGGCTGTTGTACTCTGTAATTACGGTAGAAAAATAGACATCAGTCAGTCATTTATTTCCATCTGATCTCTCTCCCGGCGTGATTTAATTCCATTTGTGCCACTTCAGGTAATAGCCTGCTTCTGCTGTACACATCTGTAAGAACAATGTGGGCAAAGTGCCTATCTGGAGCTTCTGAAGGCTCTATGAAAACTCACCCAGTTCAAATACGAACAATAGCAGCTGCAAGCTCAGGCCAGTTAGTAAGTAGGAGGACAGGAAATTGGGTTAGTATTATGTGGCTCAAACACTGTTTAACAGGGGTGAGGCCATTGCATGCCGTAGGTGAGGCTCTCCAGGTCTCTCCCGCAGGTGCGGTCAGAATGGGAAAGTCGAGCGGGGCAGCAGCATCCTCCCCGCTCCACGGTTGGTGATGTGGTTGGCAGACCGCTACTTCAGCTCCCCTGGCAGAATCCAGGGTTGGGCTAGAACCACTGATCCCGCCCTTGTCCACACTGGTCAGCAGCCTAGGCTGTCTGCGGGTTAGTCATTATGCATCTGGTGTCGACA
>NW_023254203.1:0-4291 GCF_002007445.2 Ailuropoda melanoleuca | reverse complement strand
GAGGCGGGAGGGCGGGGGCTTCCGGGAGGGACCTGGAATGCGCAGCGGAGATGCTTTCAAAGAAGAGTCTGAGGATCCCTAAAAATTGTGTTCGAAACATTGTGTGTAGGTGTGCACATGCTGTCCTGGGGAAGAGTCCCTAGGTTTCATCCTGTGGACTGCCTCCCATTCCTCTGGAGTCTGTGTTTGCCAAACACCGAAGAGCTGCTTGGGTAGATGAAGGCCCAGCGGTTAGGGAACTCTCCTGGGAGCCCGGGGGATCACTTGCCTCCAGCCTGTTTCTCTCCGTGAGAAGGGGGTCAGTCCAGCGGACTCCGAGGTTGCTTCCGCTCGCACCTCGGGCGGGCTGACCCCTAGCCCGCGAGCAGAGGTACAGCCTCGCAGCTCCGGGAGCTGGGCCGACCGGCTGGCCGCAGGTCGGCGGGACAGTGGCTCGCAGCTTGCCGCCCTCCAACTGTGTGACCCCAGGGAGGGGTTGGGGGTGTGGCAAGGGTGATCTGCCCAAAAGGCTAACCTTTCGGAGGAGGCGGATCCGCCCCCCACGCCACCCCCGCAACACACACCCGGGCAAGGAAAGCCTGCCTAGGAGCGGGGAGCCGCGAGTTAGTGTCGCGTACCCGCAGAGGACGATGAGGCTCAGCATCTGTGCCCTGCTATGTGCAGGGACCCTGGGTGAGTGCTCACGGGGAGCCGGTCGGGGTCTTGCTCTCCAAGACCCGGACTGGGTGCCAGCCGAGGGTCAGTTGTAGGGGGGCTCTGCACAGCTTGGGTCTAAGGGGTCCAGAAGCAGCCCAGAGCCTGGTGGTCCCAAAGTGCTTCTGCCTTGGTGCATGCAGGCGTCTGACAAACGTTCGTAGCCTAGGGCAGGGCGCCAAATCCAGCTTGCGGCCTGAAGTTGTACACCTGGATGAGCTAAGGTTTTCACATCTTTAAATGGTTGAAAACATAAGAAACAACAATAGTTTTGACACATGAAAAATTAGAGGAATTTAAAATTTCAGTGTCTCTAAATAAAATTTTGTTGAACACAATCATGCTCGTTCAGATAAGTAGTCTGTGGTTGCTTTCCAGCTTCAAGGACAGAATTTAGTAATTGCTACAGAGACCTTATAGTCCACAAAGCCTAAAATACTTACTCACTTGCCCGTTACTGAAAAGATTTATGACACCTGGCCTGGGAGCTGTTGATCCCATTCACAGCCAAGGAAACGGGATCAGAGGAGAGAAAGGGTTTTCCCCAGGGCTCATGGCTCTGTGTTATCATTAAGTGGGAGAGGGGCACAATGTCAGGTATGCTTGACCTGTCAGGTATCTAATCAGAAGGGTTTTTCCTGCTTTGAACTGTACAACATCGCCCGTTCTTATCACACAACAAGGAGGTAGAGGAGCGTATGGGAACAGCAATCATCCTACAGTAGGATCCACCTGCCACTCAGTTCTGTGTGACTCTGGGCCATCCCTAGACCTCTCTGAACTGGTTTCCTCATTAGTTCAGTAGGAATTGCTTTTTCACAATCAACACTGCAAAAGTGGAATGAGGTAATGTACCCAAGGACAGAGCTCTAGGCCCAGGTGAGTATTACTGGTAAAAATCCCTTCCTGTGTTGGACAGAGGGAGCCCAGGGCTCTGGGCCTATCTTAACTATAAGGAAGGTAGGTAATGGTACACCGTTAATGAGCTCATACATGTGAATCCCCCCCCCCCACACACAATGGCTCAACAACTGTTGGTTCTTTCTAGCTCTGGTTCTGCCTGGCTTCAGGCTGTCTTAAATAACTTCTGGAGTGGTAAGGTGTCTTACCTGAGGAGAGGGCTAACTTGGGGATAGCAGAGGGAGGACAAGGCAGGAAAGGCAAGGAGTGCCATGGTGGGCCCTCCTTGGCCTACTACTGCCACATGGAGCCACACAGCGAGCTCTGCTGGGGCTGGGGAAGGCTGGAAAGGTAGTGTACAGCCATGTTCCACCTATAGCCACCAGGAAATCCAGAGTGAAGCCCCCTGGTTGCACCCCAATTCCTCCTGGATGGGACGTGTGTTGTTTTTTCTTCCTTTGTCTCCTCTCCTGGCAATGTTGGGTGCTGACCGAAAGTTCATTTCCCAACCGGCTCTATATTTACAAACCAGAGGCAAGAGCTGCCTACCCCCACCCCCGGTTCCCCCTCCAATCCTTCCCACTGGGCACTAGATATGGATCAGGCTGGAGTCTAGGATGTGCTTTCTTCAAAGCTCAGTGTTCTCTTCTGACAAAAGCTCTTCTGATGGCAAATGCAGAAAGGCAACCAAAATAGTTTAAAATTAGAAAGATCAGAAGAGGGGGGGTTGTTATTAGAAGACCTTGCAAGAGCCAAGAACCAAAGGTTCAGAACAGCCTGTATGTCCACTTTGGCTTCCACCTCCTACCTCAGCCTCTCTGGAGCTTAAGTGATTTCTCCACAGTGAGCATATGGCCACCAGCAGTTATTCCCTCCCAGGAGCAATCTGAAATATCCACAGTGGGCTCTGATTGTCCTTTCTTGAAATTGTCACATGACTGGCATGGAGTGTTATTGAATTGGCCTAGGCTAGCTGGCTTGCCATCTCTCTTTTTAAAAATAATTTTTACTGAAGTATAATTTACATATAATAAAATGCACTCAGTTTAAGTATACACATAATGAATTTTGGCAACTATGCCTACCCATGTAACTACCACCACAATCAAGGTATAGAACATTTCTATCACACTTAAACTGTCCTCTTCCTCGTCATTCCCACTCTCGGCCATTATAGGTAAGTTTTGCCATTTCACGTAAATGGAATCGTCCAGTGCATAGTCTGCTGTATCCGGCTTCACTCAGCACAATTGTTTAGCAATTCATCCACATTGTTGCCTGTGTCAAAGTTCATTTCTTTTTGTTGATTAGTCATATTCCATTGTATGGCTTTACCATTGTATGGCTCTTCACTTGTTGATGGACTTTTAACTTGTCTCCAGTTTGGGGATATTATGAATAAGGCTGCTTATGAACATTAGTGTACAAGTCTTTGGGGAGGCACAGGTTTTCATTTCTTTCAGGCAAATTTCTAGGAGTAAAATTTCTGGGTCATATTTCACTAGTTAAGAAAATGCCAAACTTTTTTTGAGTAGTTGCACCATTTTACATTCTTGCCAGCAATGTAGGAGAATTTCAGTTCCTCTGCAGCCCACCAGCACTTGGTGTTGTCAGTCGTTTCACGTTAACCATTTCTGTTGTGGTGTTTCACTGTGGTTTCACTTTGCATTTTGTTGATGAACAATATGTTGAGCATCTTTCTATGTTCTTACTGGCCACGGGTACATCTTTTTTTATGAATTAGATATTCAAATCTTGTTCCATTTTTAAATTTGGCTTCATGACTTATTATTGAGTTAAAAAGCCCTTTACATATCTTTATATATGCTGGATACAAGTCCTTGATTACAGAGATGTATTCTAATTATTTTATCCAAGTTTGTGGCTTAGCTTCTTTTCATTTTCTGAGTGATATCTTATGAAGAGCAAATGTTTCGCATTTTGACCAATTTCACTTAACAAATTTTTATGTTTTGGTTATTATGTTCTGTGTCCTCTCTAAGAATATAATTGGCTACCCTAAAGTCACAATATTTTCCTTTGTTTAGAAGTTTTATAGCTTTAGTTTTTAGCTTATAGTTTTATAGCTCTGTTTTAGTCTATGATACATTTATAGTTTTTGTGTATGGTTGAAGTAAAGGTTGAGATTCATTTTTCTCACATGAATATCCAGTTATTCCAGGACTTGTTTTTGAAAAGGATATTCTTTCTCCACTGAATTACCTTAGCAGCTTTGTTAAAAATCTACTGACTCTATAAATGTGGGTTACTTTCTAGACTCTCTCTTCTGTTCTATTAAGCTGTATGTTTCTTCCTGTGACAATATCACACTGTCTTGATTATGGTAGCTTTATAATAAGTCTAGAAATCAGGTAGAATAAGCCCTCCAACTCTATGGTAATACTTCAGGGTTGGTTTGGCCATTTAGATACTTTATGTATGCATATACATTTTTAAATTGGCTTATCAATTCTATGGGAAGCAAACTGAGTCTTGAAATATTGTTGAGATTGCATTTAATTTATAGATCATTTTGAGAAGTGTTAACCTCAAAAAAATGCTGTCAGTTACTTTACCAGCAAAAATAGATTTATTTGGGAATAGCAGAAAATCATATTTCAGGGCATGTAAGCTATAGCACAACCATAGGCAAGACTAGAGAACAAGAGACAGGAAATGTTTGTTTGTTTGTTTGTTT
>NW_023254202.1:0-820 GCF_002007445.2 Ailuropoda melanoleuca | reverse complement strand
ATGTTACATAAATGCCTAATTACGATTATCTGCATGCTTTTATTTCTAGTCCCATTTTCCTTTCCCCACATCATACCCCAACATTAGCCAGCCTATACTAACAACCTATCATGTTTCTTTGCCTGTGTTTCGTCCTGCTCAGAAAATCCTATCCATGCATATAACAAGGTCAGCGTTTGGCCAACACCCCCCACAGGGCTGGGTGTTTAAATATTGAAATACGTCCATACCAGTTAGTAAGTGGCGGCTTCCTCAAGCCTCCTTGATGGTCCCATACCCAACCCTTAACCACTCACCCAGGACACCAAATAGTTGCTTGGCATGGTGACTATCACTCATGCAAGTGTGTTCGCGCATTTGTGTCCCCACACGTGTGCATGTACGTGCTATCCATACACGTGGGTCTAGGGGGACGCGGCTGGGTTGTTTTTTTCTTTTAATAAATGCGGGATCATATTATATGTACTTCTTCCTGCCTGTTGACACTCAACCAAGCTTCATGGAAACCCCTCTAGCTCACCCAATGTGCTACTTACTCTTTGTAATGGCCACATAACAAACCACGGCATGGACGTACCATAACGCATTCAGCCATTCTTCCCTCTCCCCCACCACACGGCACTGGGTAACGTTTATAGGAAATGAGCCGAGACCCAGAGAGAAAGAAAGGAAACACTAAAGGTGCAGAAACAAGACAGGAGATGGGGGGGGGGGTCTCCCGAGAATGTGGGGAAGAGCAGGGAGAGGGCACTCCCCATTAACAGAAGGGGAAGAGCCTTCCTGTGATGGGTCAGTGCAGCTTGGATGAGCTGGGGCTCGT
>NW_023254201.1:0-4649 GCF_002007445.2 Ailuropoda melanoleuca | reverse complement strand
TCCCATAACGTTGGGATCACGCCCTGAGCCGAAGGCAGACGCCCAACCGCTGTGCCACCCAGGCGCCCCCATAATTTTATCTTCTGNTTCTATATCACCTGTTCTCTACTCTGCTTCTTCAATCCTCAAAGTGATTTTATCCAGTCTGTTTTGCATCTCCATTATAGCATTTTTTATTTCAGTGTGACTAGTTTTTAGGTGTTTTATTTCTGCAGCAAAGGTTTCTTTGGTGTCTTCTATGTTTTTTTCAATACTAGCTAGTAGTCTTATAACTGTTGATATAAGTTCTTGTTCAGATATGTTGCTTTTATTTGCTTTGAGCAAGTCCCTGGCTGTGATATCTTCTTGACCTTTCTTTTGGGGAGAATTCCTCCATCTTGTAATTTTGGCTAAGTGTCTTTCTTTTGTTTGTTATGAAAGCTTGTTATGTTTCTTGCAACTCAGAGTAATGCTGTATTTAAAAGCGGTCATACACTGTCCAGGGCCTGGCACTTCAGGAAGTGTTTCTGGTATATGCTGTGTGCACTCTGCTGTTGCATTTTGGCTGCTCTTTCTCACTGTTCAGTTCTCTGCAGAGTTCTTCCTCATGTGCAGTGGGAGTTTTTGGAACTTTATGAGGTGTTTTGATTTGTTGAAAAAAAGCCTGAAAAAGAAAGAGAAAAAAAGAGAGAAAAAGAATCCTGATCCAAAAATAAGAGAAAAGGAACAATTAAAAAAAAAAACAGGCAACCAAACAAACAAACAAAAAAACTATAAGACTGATTCCAAAGAAAAAGAAAGAAAAAAAAAAGAAAGAAAAAAAGCCTGAACCAAGAAAGAAAAAAGAGAGAGAGGGAAACAAAAAGAACAAAAAAACTATAAGCCTAATTCCAAAGAAAAAGACAGAAAAAAATAAGAGAAAAGAAAAATTATAACTTGACCCTATTTGCACCAGTCCCGAAGGGGACACTGTGAGACACTGTATAAATAGTAGACCTGGTGCATGTGATGTGCTGCCTGTGTTACTCCCTTGGGGGAGAGGCCTGCTGTGCTGGCTCAAAGTCAGTCCTGCCCCAGGGAAAAAAAAAGTNAGTCAGTCCTGCCCCAGGAAAAAAAAAGCACTTGCCAAGCACAGGGGGGCTGGGTTTGATGTAAGTGGTTTCCACCTCCATGGGGGCCTCTGTTTTGCTCTCTGATATACAACTGTGTTGGGAGAGGGGATAAAATGGTAACACCCCACTTTTCCACCCCTGAAAGGGGATTTCACACCCCCCACTTTTCAGGAAGCCCTCGCAGAAAAGCAAGGGCCATAAGCACTCCTGGCACCCATGTCTCCTGCATTTATCTTTGGCGTGGTTGGGATTCAACTCCAAATCTTGTGTGTTTTATCTTTGGTGCACAGCTAGAATCAAAACTCCCAAATCTGAAAGGACTGGGAACCACTTGGATTCGCTCCCTCTTCCAGATTAGAGGCTCACTTCCCTCTGACTTGTGCTCTTTGTCACAGAAAAAATGGTCCCCTGCCTGTGCAATGTGTGAATTCTATGCTATGGCAATGCAAAAAGGAACAATCAGGTTATCCAACCTCTGTGGGAGTCTTAGTCCCTTGCTGATGAAAGGCTATCTGCTGGTCCCTGCAGGGTCTTTCGTCCCTGGAGAGGCAATATACTCTCTCCCAAGTGTACTCCAGGAAGTAGAGCAATCTTTCCCAGTGCAACCTCAGAGACCCCTACACCACTTTGTTTGCACTCCCAGGCCAGTGCCATCCTCTCCAGGAGCACATGCAACAGCTCTGCTCCAGCAAAAGTCACACACTTCCAACGCTCAGAGTTTGAGTTTCACCCACTATTTGCAAAAAACCTGCACCACTCAGTTTGCCCAGCTCCCCAGACTGTGGTCCGAGAAGTTTTCTTCTTGTGTGAACCCACCACTGCACTGTCTAAACCCCTCTTTCCCTCTCTCCCTTTTCTTCCCCCACAGAAAGGCTTCCTTCCCCTCCAGAGCACTGCAGCTTTTCTCTCCCCCAATTGATTTCCATGCACCTTGAGTCTGCCACATTGTCTCCCTCCAATTGTGGAAACCCTTCTTCGAATCCTCATNTCTCCCCCAATTGATTTCCATGCACCTTGAGTCTGCCACATTGTCTCCCTCCAATTGTGGAAATCCTTCTTCGAATCCTCATATTGATTTCCTTGGGTCCAGGTGATTTGACCTTCATACAGCTGTGTTCTCAGGATGAGGAAAGGCCCAGGTCCCCCAACTTCTCTCCCATCTTAACTCTGCCTTCCTCATTTAATTTTTAAAAGTGAAAATAGGGAGCCTGGGTGGCTTAGTCGGTTAAGCGTCTGCTTTCAGCTCAGGTTATGATCCCAGGGTCCCAGAATCAAATCCCATATCGGGCTCCCTGCTCAGTGGGGAGCCTGCATCTCCCTCTGCACCTCCCCCACTTGTCTCATTAAAGAATCCTGTTAAATGGTATAAAACAATTAAAATAGCTTATAGTTGTCCAAATAGACATTGCTTGTTGACTCTTTAGAACTGGATAACAAATTATTCTTAACTGGTGTGTGTGTATATATATAAATTTTTTTTTAATATTTTGAAGTGACTTTAATGGTAAAGGGAATTCTTTTTTTAAATTTAAATTCAATTAATTAACATATAATGTATTATTTGTTTCAGGGGTACAGGTCTGTGATTGTAACTTCAAAAGAAACAATGATCTATTGCAGATAGTTTCATTTTTATAAAGTAAAGCTCTTCTACATTGCTGTCCAGCCCAGTCAAAGAAACATATTACAGGCATATGATGAAAGATAGTTTCCTAAGATGGTTGCCAAAAATGACTTACCAAGAAGGGCTGGGATATTATTTGGAGACTGGTTGAGTACAAAATGAAACCGCGCATCAGCCTGATCCATTTTGTCACCTTCAAGTAGGCAGAAGCAGGCTCTTCCCAACAAATGGTTCTGAAAAAGTAATATATCATCTTAGACTTGACTTTACCAAGGAGCAAACACAATTTAACATGAAAGTGTAACACTAAAATGAAAACCATATAGGAAGGAGATAGAGTATCACATAAATTCCTCTATCAACTGTAACGTGTTTAAAAACTACCAATGGGCAATTCTTAATCACAAATCAAGAAATTATCCAGAAATGCAAGTCTTCTGTGCCAGGAACAATGACAAAAAGAAAAGCTCATTCTTTCACAATAGCCAAAATATGAAGCCCAGATGTCCATCGACAGATGAATGGATAAAGATGTGGTGTGTATATATATACAATGGAGTATTACTTAGCCACCAAAAAGAATTAAATCTTGCCATTTGGAATGACATGGATGGAACCAGAGAGTATCATGCTAAGCGAAATGAGAAAGACAAATACCACGATTTTACTCATATGTAGAAATTTTTTTTTAAAGATTTTATTTATTTATTTGACAGAGAGAGAGACAGCTAGTGAGAGAGGGAACACAAGCAGGGGGAGTGGGAGAGGAAAAAGCAGGCTCACAGCAGAGGAGCCTGATGTGGGGCTCAATCCCAGAACGCCAGGATCACTCCCTGAGCCGAAGGCAGACACTTAACAACTGAGCCACCCAGGAGCCCCATATATGCAGAATTTAAGAAACAAATCAGACAAACACAGGTGAAGGGAAGGAAAAATAAAATAAGATGAAAACAGAGAGGGGGCAAATCACAGAGACTCTTAATCACAGGAAACAAACAACTGAGGGTTGCTGGAGGGGAGATTGGTGGGGGGATGGGCATTAAGGAGGGCACTTGATGTAATGAGCATTGGGTATTATATGCAACTGATGAAACACTAAACTCTACCTCTGAAACTAATAATACAGTACACGTTAATTAAATCAAATTTAAATAAAAAATTTTTTAAAATATGCTTGAAATTCACCCGGAGATGATGGAATTACTGACTCAACCTGTGGATAAGTTTTATATATGCTAAATTCACCCACATTACTTCAACAGTACAACAACCAAAGAAATTCCAATTTTAACAGGGAATTCTTCTTTTGATATTTTTATTATCAACCATGTTATTTTAAGAAAAATTCTTTCCAAAAAAAAAATTCCATTGCCTATCACACACACATATTACACTCATGTGGTATTCTTTACTCTTTCATGAATTCAAAGAAATCTGACTTATTTACCTAATCATACATAATAATTTTATCAGCCATGGTATACAACAGGGTTGCCTGTGTAATAAGATCTTTCTTATTGTCCTTATTCTTTTCCTTCCGAGCCTGTTGTACATAATAGGCTGCCAATGTATCCAAGCAAGTCATCTGGTCTTTCTCATGGTCTCTGTAGTCCAAATTGCCATCTATACATGCTGCTTCCAACAACTTTACAAACTCTTCTGTTTTTCCTTGCTTGTAATATTCCAGCTAAAAGGTAAAGAATCAAATTAGAATTATTAAAGCATATGTCCATGCAAACAGCTACACACAAACATTTATACCAACTCTGATTCTAATAGCCAAAAACTGGAAACAACTCAATTGTTGATCAACAGGTGAATGGACAAACAAGCTGTGGTCTATCTGTACAACGGCTGCTGCCTGGCAGAAAAAAGAACCACTGATACATGCTACAATGTGGATAAGTCTCAAGATAATTATGCTGTGTGAGAGA
>NW_023254200.1:0-11138 GCF_002007445.2 Ailuropoda melanoleuca | reverse complement strand
TGTCAGGGAAATACAAATCAAAACCACAATGAAATACCACCTCACACCGGTCAGAATGGCTAAAATTAACAATTCAGGAAACAACAAATATTGGTGAGGATGTGGAGAAGGGGAAGCCCTCTTACACTGTTGGTGGGACTGCAAGCTGGTACAGCCACTCTGGAAGACAGTAGGGAAGTTCCTCAGGGAGTTAAAAATAGAGCTACCCTACCACCCAGCAATTGCACTCCTAGGTATTTTTTCCGAAGATACAAATGTAGTGATCTAAAGGGGCACCTGTTCCCCAATGTTCATAGCAGCAGTGTCTATAATGGCCAAACTGTGGAAAGATGGAGATGTCCATTGACAGATGACTGGATAAAGAAGATGTGGCGAACTAATGAATCATCGAACTTTACATCGGAAACCGGGGATGTACTGTATGGTGACTAACATAATAAAAAAAACATTAAAAAAAAAAAAGAAGATGTGGCGTATATATACGGTGGAATATTACTCATCCATCAGAAGAGATGAATACTTATCATTTACATCTATGTGTTTGGAACTGGAGGGCATTATGCTAAGTGAAATAAGTCAGTCAGAGAAAGACAATTATCATATGGCTTCACTCATATGTGGAATATAAGAAACAGCACAGAAGATCATAGGGGCAGAGGAGGAAAACTGGAAAGTTATCAGAGAGAGAGAAAAACCATGAGAGACTCTTAATGGTAGGAAACAAATTAAGGGTTTCTGGAGTGGATTTACATGGAGGCATGGGGTAATTGGGTAATGGGCATTAAGGAGGACACATGATGTGATGAGCACTGGCTGTTTTATACAACTGATAAATTATTGAACACTACATCTGAAACTAATGATGTACTATATGTTGCTAATTGAATTTAAATAATAGTAAGTAAATAAGATAAAATATTATTTAGTAAATGCTTGTTGGTAATAAAACCAGGTTTTGATCTCCAGCCTATAGACTTGCAATGTTATATAATTTTTTCTACATTGTACTGCTGTTCCTCTCACACCACTTCAGGGGTGTCTTTGACCATACCCACTTTACTTTCTGTTTCTCTTATTTCTTATACCTCCCCTGAGGTACTAAAATTTGATTGCTGTTACTGTAGAATCCGTGAACCCTAATGACTTCATTTGACTTTTTATCCTACCTGGCCCATGTGGGCATGATCAATTATTTCAAAAACTACTTTCTTTATTGTCAATTGAATTAATAATTCTTTGTGGATATATCCAGTAATATAAGAGTTATAAAGCTCCCTGACCTTACATTACTTATTATTCCAGAATCTTCTTACCTCTTGTCTTTATGGAGTCTCTAACCCTAATCTTGGGTCATTATGTTTTTGCCTCAGAATAAAGTCATAAATCAGGTTAATGGGGTGTGAGGCACATATACGTTGCAGAATTTCATTTAGGCTGTAACCACATCTTTTTGTAAAATCTATGACTTTTTTTTTAATGTTTTTTTCAAATCTTTTCCATTCCTCTCAAAATATCAAGTTGCTTTTCTCATTTAAATCCCCACTCTTAGTGTATGGTCTTACCTTCTACTTCACTCACTTTTGTCCTTAGTTGCTTTCTGGCCCATGCTTCTTTCTGGGAATCAGAGACCCTTTGAAGTCCTCTTGATGTTGTTGAAGACATTTCAGCACTTTACACAATATTTCTGTCATGTAAGATTTTTCTTAAGTTTCATTGCCAAGAAAAGTTGTCACTCTTAAGCAGCTGATTTGTTTTGAATCTATATACACTGTAAACATTTTGACTGATCATGATTCTCGTTTTATTTTGTCCATTGAAAACTCAGATCCGCTTTTACTGTCCACACTAACAACTGTGTATTTACTATGACATTTAATTTCATGTAATAGCCTTGGCCCTGGTTTCATCTTTTTATATAAAATTCTATTAATATTTTCTTCCCGGCCTTCTTCACCTACTTTTTGTCATGTTGGATTGCATGTGTTTCTTTTGTTTTGAAAAGGTAATACACGTACGTTTTAATAACATTCAATAGAACAGAAAGCACACATAGAAAAATAAAACTCAATGTAGAAGATAATTAGCAAAATGAAAAGCTGTTTGTTGTGCTGAGGTTTCAGAAAAACTGTCAGATGTCATTTTAGTAATAAGTTTTTTAGCAGCAAGAGGAACAAGTAAAGGTTCATTTTAACTACTAGGACTTAGGCTGAGCTTGTTATAGCTCTGTACACAAAGAAGCATAAATGGTATTCTGATAAACTACTGCTACTTAATTTATACTAATTGATAAGAGTTTGATGAACCATCAGCTTTTCTCACTGGCCATTGTTCTATAGCTTTGTGCAACTACCTTAAAATTTTTTTAGATATCTTGAAACTTAACTCCAGAGAAGATTCCTAGTTTTCATTCGAAAAAGAAGGTAAACACTTATAGCTTAAGCAAATGTCTCGTCTTTTCTTTGGGTGTTAAGAACATAGAAACAAGTAGAGTACTATAGAGAAAAATACGTCCAGTCCTTTTTTGTTGTTTTGATAACAACTCTGGCTCATATAGTAAAGTATAGTACAATATAACCACAACAATAAAAGATCTTATTAAGTCAAATCAAGGAAGAGGGGGTGATCAGCTTTTCCCTTAGATATAATAGCATTTTTTTTTTTTTTAGTTTCAGAGGTAGTGTTTAGTGATGTAATAGAAAATTTTTGAATGCCTCCTATATGCCATGCTCTGTACTTATTCATGGAATATTGGCCAGGGACTTTACTAGGAACTGGTAAGCAAAACAGACATGCTGTCTGCCCTCATTTAATATTCACACTAACTCTATATAAGAAGTATGTTATGGCTGAGAAAATTTGAGGCTCAGAGAGGTTAACCAGATGGTCCAGAGTTGCACAGCCAATAAATGGTGGAACTAGGATTTGAATATAGGTCTGTCTTATTCCAAAGTCTGTGTTCTTCCACAAAATTACAGTACTGTGTACAAGTGTGCCAGAGGGGTGAGGGAGTGCAAGTTATATAAAGGCATGGAACCCAGTAATTTGCATTACTTCGATGAACCTGCTGTTTTATCTGACTTGGATAATCTTGTGTAGATGATTGCTGCAGCCTCCTCACCGGCCCCTCTACAGTCTGTTCAAAATGTAGCAGCGAGAGTGACCATCCTAAAATACAAACCCTATCAGGTCACTCCTCTGTACAGAAACCTCCAGTGGAGGTTCCCCTCCCTATACCCAATTGCTCCTTCCTCCATACCTTGAAATAACCACACCCATTGCTATTAGTTTGGTGTATATCCTTTCAACTTTGAGTATTGGTTTACAGCATTTTTATTTAAACAAAAATAGTTTCAACTATATGTATTCTGGCAGATTGCTTTTCCCCTTGTATTTACAGTTGAATATCATATCCTGTGTTCTTTTTTTTTTTTTTTAAGATTTTATTTATTTATTTGACAGAGATAGAGACAGCCAGCGAGAGAGGGAACACAAGCAAGAGGGAGTGGGAGAGGAAGAAGCAGGCTCATAGCAGAGGAGCCTGATGTGGGGCTCGATCCCATAACGCCGGGATCACGCCCTGAGCCAAAGGCAGACGCTTAACCGCTGTGCCACCCAGGCGCCCCATATCCTGTGTTCTTAACATGAGATATATATTCCCTTGATATGTATTGTGATAAAGTAGGATGAGGAAAGTTTTGTGTTTTTATGAGTTCCAAATTACATGACTGCTTTGTCATGCTGCTGTATAATTGTGAATTTTAGAGTCATAATTAACATCTTTTATAACAATTAATATTTTTGTAGCTACAGCATGAAATAACTCATTTAAAAATTGCCATTGCCTCTGGGTACCTGGGTGGTTCAGTGGGGGAGCATGTGACTCTTGATCTTGGGGTCATGAGTTCAAGCCCCGTGTTGGGTGTAAAGATTACTTAGAAATCTTTAATAAAAAGAAAAGAAAGGGGCACCTGGGTGGCTCAGATGGTTAAGCATCTGCCTTCAGCTCAGGTCCTGATCCCCAGGGTCCTGAGATCGAGCCCCGCATCGGGCTCCCTGCTCGGCAGGAAGCCTACTTCTCCCTCTCCTTCCACTGCTCCCCCTACTTGTGCCTCTCTCGCTCTTTCTGTCAAATAAATAAAAATAAAATCTTAAAAAGAAGCAAAAAAATGCCAAAATTAAATTACAGTTGCCATAACAGTGTAATATTTGTTATGCAGTAAGATTTATCACCAGAGCAACTTTTTTTTTTCTTAAAGATTTTATTTATTTGTCAGAGAGGGAGCGGCAGGCAGAGGGAGAAGACAACAGAGGGAGAAGCGGGATGCCCGCTCAGCAGAGAGCCTGATATGGGGCTGAATCCCAGAACCCTGGGATCATCCTCTGGGCTCAAGGCAGACGCTTAACCAGCTGAGCCACCCAAGCGTCCTGAGAGCAAACTCTTAACTAGACATGACATGACATGACATGACATAGATGCTTAAATTATAAGTAATTATTAGAATTTCTCCTTTACTGTAGTTAACCCTGAGTTGAGCAATTTCAACTGCTTTTGTTTCCCCTCATTAGTAGAGATACTAAGGGTACGTGAACTAAAATGCAGGAGAACTGATGGCCAATAATGGAGCCAGTGGACTTGGCTCTACATATTCAAGGCTAATTAGTTATTTGATAAATGAGATGTACTATTACTGGTAAAGACTACAAACTATGTAAACTAAGATTTGCTTTTGATAGAAAATAGGATTTCATTTATTTCCCTGTTTAGTTTTGTATTAAATATGTTAAAACCTTTTTATTTTTAATTGCAGTCTCGAGTTATAGCTATCCTGGATTGGGAGCTTTCAACCATTGGTCATCCTTTGTCGGACTTAGCTCATCTCTCCCTGTTCTACTTTTGGCCACGGACAGTCCCAGGAATAAATCAAAATTCTTACTTTCAAGAAAACATAGGTATGAAACCATAATGGTGCCTAAATTGCTATTGATATAAAATTGTATTTATTCTTCATAATTAAAAGGTAAGATTATATTGTAATTTTAGATAAATAGCTTTTATTTGTTTCTTGAAATGTTTCTCTCTTTTTTTTAAGATTTTATTTATTCATTTGAGAGAGAGAGCATGCACGAGCAGGGAGCCCAACTTGGGACTTGATCCCAGGACCCTGGCTGGGATCATGACCTGAGCCGAAGGTGGACGCTTAACCAACTGAGCTATCCAGGCGTCCCTCTTGAAATGTTTTTAAATCATTTTATTCTTGATTTTTCTGAACAATAACATTTCACTTTTAGTAATTTATGATAAAATGTAACCCTTTATATACATCATTCTTTCGGAAATCAGCATTCAGAACATGTTTTTTATGTGGATTAATGGTTATTCAGTTTTATATACATATGCAATATTATTACATTTGAAATCTTCACCATGATATCTTTATTAAATTTTATGGTGTTTGCTGTTTTTTTAGGGATACCATCAGTAGAAGAACTGATTTCAATATATTGCCGCTGCAGGGGAATTAATTCTGTTCTCCCTAACTGGAATTTCTTTCTTGCCCTCGCATATTTTAAAATGGCTGGAATAGCACAGGTAATTGATTGTTCTTAACCTGTTTTTCACCATTATTTATTAATGTACTGTTCACAATATTTTCTGGTCTTCAGGAGTTTTATGTTCTTTCTCCTTAGATCATTTTGATTTTGGTAATGACAAATATCAGGCATGGGTGAATATGAATCCAGAATTTACAGAATAGGAATTTGGCAAGGGAAAAAATTGAGTAGCAAAATGTGTTATCATTTTTTGGTATGATAAACTTATAGGAAGAGAGAAAGAAATAATGATAAAAAGAGAAAAGCATATGAAGATTGGTTATTTCCTGAATATACATTTTAAGAAAGAGCTAAAATCTTTTAAAGATGTCTGCTTCAAACTATAAAACCATTTATTAACCAGGGCTGTGATGAGGAAAGAAATGCTTTTGCATGTCCCTAAGCCTAGCATGGTACCTAGATTATAGTAGCCTCTTAATATATATTTTTGGGAGAATAGATGAGTAAAATTTTCCATTTTCTAACAATGTCATATTTATGTGATTAATTTTAAGAGGAAATTGAGCATAAATTCAGTTTTTTTAAATTACAGCTTAATCTAAAATGTATTCTTTTTTTTAGAGCAGGGAGGGGCAAACGGAGAGGGAGAGAAAGAATCTTAAGCAGGCTCCACGCCCAGCACAGAGCCTGACATAGGGCTGGATCTCACAACCCTAAGATCATGACCTGAGCAGAAATCAAGACTCTGATGCTTAACCCCCTGAGCCACCCAGGCGCCCCTAAAATGTATTCTTCTTTATACTGATTTAGTTTCCATGTGCTTCGAACCTCAGGAGTTTGTTTAAGAAATTGAGATGCTTCATCAATGACAAAGTGCTAGGGCTTGGAGGAATAAGTAAATAGGAGATTTTAGAAACAAAAGAGAATGGAAAAAGGGTTAAGGTTTTTTCCCCTTGTCTTCAGAATCTGTGCTATCCATGACCTACTTAAATGTCTTCTAGGTTATAGTTGTATTACATCTCATCCTGTATCTTAGAATCATGTTAATCATGTTGGTTGGATGGGTCAAAAGAGGATTTATGGTATGTTTTTTATATTTGTCAGTTTCCACAAATCAGATACCAAATGGGCTTTGAACTTAAAATGTATTTTCGTTTCAAACAAAAGTTTGACTTGGGTTATGTTGTAATTAATATGTATGTCATAGACTATGTGTGGTAACAGGGATGATCATAAACATTGCATTCTAACTATAAATATGAAATTGGAAATGATGAAAGGACTGTTAGAGTGTTTTAGTGCATAAAGAATTACATAAAGAAATAAAACTAATTAGGGGCGCCTGGGTAGCGCAGTCGTTAAGCGTCTGCCTTTGGCTCAGGGCGTGATCCTGGCGTTCCGGGATCGAGTCCCACATCAGGCTCCTCCGCTGGGAGCCTGCTTCTTCCTCTCCCACTCCCCTGCTGTGTTCCCTTTCTCGCTGGCTGTCTATCTCTGTCACATAAATAAAATCTTTAAAAAAAAAAAAAAGAAAACTAATTAAATTCAGTTGATTGTGTTAGGGTGGGACAAGCACAGAACATGGAGAAGAAAGAAAAACTACTTAGCATTCAACTAACCCTGTTCAAGGTGACAGTTAATTAAACTAGGACTCCAAAAAAATGAGAAAAAGTTTCTTAGAGATCATCTCATTGCCTTCTCTTTAGTTTTATAGTTTTGTTTTGGTTTTTTTTAAGATTTTATGTATTTATTTGACAGAGAGAGACACAGGGAGAGAGGGAACACAAGCAGGGGGAGTGGGAGAGGGAGAAGCAGGCTTCCTGCTGAGCAGGGAGCCTGATGTGGGGCTCGATCCCAGGACCCTGGGAACATGACCTGAGCTGAAGGCAGACGCTTAATGACTGAGCCACCCAGGCGCCCCTAGTTTTATGGTTTTTAATTTCATTTTGGTTTATTTAGATTTTCCCCCACTATAACAGGAGAATAGTGATCTTTTTTTTTTTTTGGTAAGGTTTTATTTATTTATTTGAGAGAGAGTGAGAGAGAGAGAGCACAAGCAAGGGGAGCTGCAGAGGGAGGGGGAGAAGCAGGCCCCCTGCTGAGCAGGGACCACCCCCCCCCCAGCCCCATGCAGGACTCAATCCCAGGACTCTAGGATCATGACCTGAGCCGAAGGCAGACGCTTAACCGACGGAGCCACCCAGGCGCCCCAAGAACAGTTTGGCATCTCTGTTAACTCCTGAGTTCATTATCAAGTTTGATTTGATTTCCAGTTACAATTCTATTAGGATGAGAGTGTGTTAAGCAAATGATGTGTGTATAACTCTTTAATTTAGGGGAGTATAATTATCCCTATGTGTAAATAAATAAAGTTGATGGTCTGATTTACATCTTAATACCTTGTGAGTTTAGTGACTCACATAGCTGGGAAACTGAAGAGACTGGATAGCTGAAGAACAGTTTTCAATGAATCTTAATTGCTCTATGTTAATTTACTTATAGGGAGTATACAGTAGATATCTTCTGGGAAATAATGCGTCTGAGAATAGCTTTCTGTTTGCCAAGATTGTGCAACCTCTGGCAGAAACTGGATTACAACTTTCAAAAAGGTAAGCAAAACCAATTCTTGGCTAATTCATGTTAGACCCTTTATTAGATATATGAAGGTTGTAAACTTTAGGGGGATAGGGACTGTTTTTATTGCTTATACCAGGATTACTGCTGCCAATTGTAGCAGTTTTTTGGTAAATATCTTCTATGCCTTAAAATAAAGAAAATAACCCAGATTCATGATTAAAAGTATTTTTTTTTTGCCAACTTGAGCCTATAAACTTTTAAGGATATAGATAAAACTCTCAAATGTCTCTTTCTAATATTTAAGTTACTTACATTTACCTATTCAAAATTACATCTTATAAAAGATGATATATTAATTTTAGAAGTTTTGCTCTTTCAACATATTTAAAGAAATTTTACTCAGTCATTTCATAAGTGTCTTTGAAATCCATATCTCAATCAGTGGAGCACTTTTTGAGGCATCTAGTTCACTTGCCAACCACACACTCCCATCTAAATGATGTGATAAATAGCACTTACTGAATGCATGATGATGCTGTCCCTGGAAATTCCATCCAGGCCACAGGTACCCAGGACATAACATCAGGACAGTTATGTTTTACAATTCATCTTATAGATGGATGTTTGTGTTCTTTCAACATAACAACTGACAGTGTTGCTCTTCATAAAGATCTTTATAATGACATCCAGTAGTTGTATTTGTGAGGAACATACTAAGAATAATAACTACATTTGTCTTCAATTCCTTCACTTTATTTTTGAGAGATTGTGATAAGTGACTTTAATAAAGATTCAAAACTACCACTGATTGAGATCGGGCCAGACTTATGTTCTACCCACATAGTGCTTTCAGCATTGAGGTTTCATGTTCAAAGTAAAGTGATTCTACATTCACCCCATAGTGTGAAAAACTTAAGTAATTCCAAAATATGGCAACTCCTGAGGGATATTTTGAGGAAGTTGGAGAAAACTTCACATTATATTCAGAAATATATAATAATGATTATATATTTGTAACTTCTTCTTTTCTTTTTTTTTAATTTTTTTTATAAAGAACTTTCAATAGTACATCACCACAGATTGATACTTCCCAGCAGTTGTTTGTACAGAGTAAGACCGGCCAGGAAGTTCTTGCTAGGGTGAAGCATTTCATGAAACAACACATCCTTCCAGCTGAAAAGGTAAATGCTGTATAAACAAAAAATGTATTTGTGTTCAAGGACTGTTGATGGATTATGTCTGTTATCTCTGCTTCTAGGAGTATCATGGTATTCTATTTTTTCTAGTCAGTCCTTACCTCATTCCCCTCCTCACCTTAGCACTGAGCTGCTGTAGAAGCTGATAAGCTTCTAAAATATGTGAAGGAAATGCCACAGATGAATCTTTGGAATTAAAATTTAGTCAAAGGGAGATTAACTGTTGTAAAGTTGAGATCCTAAATATATTAGAGTAAAACATCACTTCAGGACCTTTAAAAAGAAAAGATTTTATTTATTTATTAGAGAGAGAGAGAGAGAGAGAGCGTGCGAGCACCCTCGACGGGGGGTGGAGCAGAGGGAAAGGAATAAGCAGACTGCACCAAGTGGGGAGCTCCACGCAGGGCCCAACACCACAGCCCTGAGATCATTCCCTGAGCCAAAATCAAGAGTCAGATGCCCAACTGACTGAGCCACCCAGGCACCCCAGGGCCTTTTCATAAGTCAGTGACTTTCAGGTGTTTATTTGCTTTTATGGCCCCCTTTGAGAATTAAGAAAACTGTAGACTAAACAAAATGGACATAACCAGAAAATGTTGCATATCATTTCAGTCTGTTCACAGACTGTTTCCTCCATGATGTGCATAGGTATGAGTAGATATACAGTAAATTTTCATTTTAATTTTCTATGATTCTGACAGCTTCTGAGCTAGACCAACAAAATCAAATAGAAACAGAAAAAGACCAAAACTCTTTAAACAAAAATGTTCACAGTTGATATTTGTTTATAGAGCAATAACTATTGCTTGAACTACATAAATAATTATTATATTTTTAATAAAGAACTGGCTGAGATGTATTTTGCTGACATTGGTGTATAGTTTTTTTAAGAAAATACTACTTAGATATTAGGAAATTCTATCTAAAGAGTCTCCTCTTACCAGAGACAATATACAGAAACAGGGACCTTACAAGTAATGCAATGACACTAAATTCATATCTTTCAATAGTTCCTCTGAATCTAACTGGGCTAAAAGCCCAATCGAAAGACACAGGGTATCAGATTGGATAGAAAAGCAAGACGCATCCATATGCTGTCTACAACAGACTCATCTGAGACCCAAAGACACTTCCAGACTGAAAGTGCAGGGGTGGAAAACCATTTATCATGCTAATGGACATCAAAAGAAAGCTAGGGTGGCAATCATCAAATCAGACAAATTAGATTTTAAACCAAAGAATGTAATAAGAGATGAGGAAGGACACTATATCATACTTAAAGGGTCTATCTAACAAAATCCAACAAGAAGATCTAACAATTGTAAATATTTATGTGCCTAACATGGGAGCAGCCAATACATAAGCCAATTAATAACAAAATTAAAGAAAGATGTGGATAATAACATATTAATAGTAGGGAACTTCAACATCCTACTCACAAAAATGGACAGATTTTCTAAGCAGAAGATCAACAAGGAAACAAGATCTTTGAATGACACACTGGACCAGATAGACTTCACAGATATATACAGAGCATTCCATCCTAAAGCAACAGAACACACATTCTTCCCAAGTGCACATGGAACATTCTCCAGAACAGATCCCATACTTGGTCACAAATCAGGTCTCAACTGGTACCAAAAGATTGGGACCATTCCCTGCATATTTTCAGGCCACAGTGTTTTGAAACTTGAACTCAATGACAAAAGGAAATCTGGAAGGAACTCAAACACTTGGCAGTTAAAGAGCATCCTACTAAAGAATGAATGGGTCAACCAGGAAATCAAAGAAGAATTTTTAAAAATTCATGGA
>NW_023254199.1:0-2859 GCF_002007445.2 Ailuropoda melanoleuca | reverse complement strand
ACACTCTCCCACTTAGGAGTCTGCCACGTTTCACCACCTGAGCACCTTTCAGGCATGGATGTCCCTCAGTGGAGCAGACTTCTGAAAGTTCCAATTTTGCATTGCACAGCTATATGTGCAACCTTCTGGTAGCCAGCTTATGGAGGCTCCCTCCCTCCTTGGTTTATCTTCTGATATATCCCCTCAGATTCAGGTCTCCGCACCTCCTACCTTGCAAAAAGTGGTTGCTTTTCTATTTTTATGATTGCAGCAATTCTTTTCTTAGATCTCGGGTTGAATTTATAGGTGTTCAGAATGATTTGATAGCTATCGAGCTGAATTCAAGGGACCAGATGAAACCAGGGTCCCCTACTTTTCCATGATCTTACCTCTCTCCTCCTAGAGGAATATTTTCATAATTACTATGACTTCCCATGAAAACGTGGTGGCCTTACTGTCTGTGTGTCCATTGGCAAATGTAATCATCTCCAGAGAGATGTGTTGAGACATGATACCATGATGGCTAGAAAGTCAGTTCAGAAGTAGAGTAGCCTTGGGGAAAAGGCCATGATGGCAGCTAGAATGCTTTCTTTTCAAGAGAAAAGAAGTCCTTGGGGTAGGGTAGCTCATCAGAATAAGGAGAGCAGAGAGAGATTTGTTTTGAAGCAGTAGCTAGGAATAAGTGGTGTGCGTTCACCTGGAGTGTCCTTGCTACTCCTTTCCTTCACAAGTGTGGTAGTGGCAGTAGTTGGATCATTGAGGATTCCTGTCATTGGTCCTGGCCTTTGCACTCTGAAGTTCAGAAGCAACACTGACAGTCTCTAAAAAACTTTATGTTAAAGAGCCCATGTGATGATATTGTGATAGATATCTGCACTGGATGGGCTCCATCAGACCCCCCAATAAAGATTATGGGGCCCGGGGGAGCAGATTAGCTTCACAAACCCACTATTTGATTCTAGCGTTGAGGTCCCATTTTTTCCCAGAGGAATAAACATTGAGTTCCTCTGGATTTTAAAAATGATCAAGAAGAGGGGGGCTATTAGTGAAGGAAATGCTAAGTAAATATGTTTAGTTTGATGTGTGGTTCTCAGGCCAGTTCCTGCAGATTCTTAGACTGCATCTGTTCCTACCTGGCTCCAAAGAGGTGGGGCCTCAGTTTCCTCAAAGGTAAACTTATGAAACAGGAAGTGATGGTTTCTCAAATCTCCAGGAGTTCTGATGTTTTACTTGACTTTTGAATTAGAGATGTGGTTTGTTGTTCAATGAGGTGAATTCATTTTCATGTAGAGGCCACAAACCTGTGCCCTGTAAGCTCAATTAGGGGACTTCACATGTTTTTCTTTATGGCTCATATGTTATTTTAAGAAGATCAAACACAATGTAGCATTTAAGCACCAGATTTTAGGGTCATTTGGGTGGCTCAGTCATTAAGCGTTTGCCTTTGGCCCAGGGCATGATCCCAGGGACCTGGGATCGAGCCCCGCATTGGGCTCGCTTGCTGTGCTGGGAGCCTGCTTCTTCCTCTCCCACTCCCCCTGCTTGTGTTCCCTCTCTCTCTGGCTATGTCTCTCTCTGTCAAATAAATAAATAAAATCTTTTAAAAAAATTAAAAATAAAAATAAATAAACACGAGATTTTAAGTAACAATCAGATTTTCTGGCTGTTCTTAAGAATTAGGAGCTCTGGGGTGCCAGATATGTTAAGCATCTGCCTTTGGCTCAGGTCATGACCCCAGGGTCCTAGGATTGAGCCCCAGCATGGGCTCCCTGCTCAGGGGGGAGTCTGCTTCTCCCTCTGCCCCTTCCCTAGCTCATGCTCCCTCTCTCTCTCTCCCCCTCTGAAATAAATAAATAAAACCTTAAAAAAAAAAAAGAATCAGGAGTTCTGGTAACAGTTCGGTGGAGGAGTTTGAGGCAGCCCCTCAGAGACGCTGTGTACATGCCATGCCAGTCCCTAGCCACCATCATGTTCCCTGAACACTGAGGTGGAGGGTCCAGTGTATACTGAGATATACCATCATGTGTATACTGTTGTTTTTCTAATGCCAAATCTGCTTTGCTCATATCCATTTTCTGCTTTTTCTCTGTGGAGACGTGGGTGTGTTATCCCCGCCATAGTACTTTGTGCTGATTCTGAACACTGAAAGGAAAAAATCCAACAGGTTGTGTGAGCCCATGCACAGCATAAGAAGCCAACCAAGTTAAGAGTATTCAGATTATCTAGATGTGATTGGATTAGAAACAGCTGAGGATGTAAACTGAGTGGAGAACATGAAGTATAGAAAGAATTTTTTTTAAGCAGATCGCTTCAGTTTTGAATCATTTTATGTCTTCTCTTCACCCTGTCATTGCTTTGGATAGAAAATTTATCTCTATGTAGCTCTGTGTTACTTATGTTATTATATGTTATGGTTTCTTCCCTCTGAGATTCCTTGGAGTTACTGGGGTGGAGGAAGGCAAGCAAGAGAGGAAAAAGTGGAGAGGGGGAAGGTTGCAGAAATGAAGACCACTGGGGTTATATTCCATCAGGGCATCTTCAACATCTAAAACTATGCACCAAAAAGAAAATAAAATTGCCCCATTTCCATGCTAGTGATAACAAGTTTCAGTTACCACAGACTTTTCAGCATTCTGTTTTCCTGAGAATGGATAGTTACTTTATTTCTGTTCTCATCTTTTGTAATGGGACTGCATTGACCTGAGCTCTTTGGTTTCGATAATTTGTCAATCTCTATAAACCTTAGAGAAAATGTGATTATACTTAGGGGATAACTAGCCACAGTCTTAACTGTGACCATGGTTAAACAAGTCATTTCCCTCACTTCAGTTCTTGTCTTTGCATGTGTATGCTTCCTGTTCTAAAATACAGGCATATCAA
>NW_023254198.1:0-4644 GCF_002007445.2 Ailuropoda melanoleuca | reverse complement strand
TCCCATGCTGACATCTTCTCTAAGCTAATTTTCCCTCAGCAGGATAGAATAGCAGCTTCAAACGTGTGCTCGTGATCTGGCATTTGTGTTGAGTGGGAAGTGAACTATTAGGAAGGAGAGAAAATGTGCTATAAAATAGCCCAGTGGCTCCAGAGCCAGGACTAGTAGGTATGAAAGATGGATTGATGTACTGAGGGTAGAGGGAAGGCAGGAAGAGGCTTCCTGAAGAATCAGAGTTAGGAGTCTGATCTTCTAGCTGCGTGTTGTTACAGAGGGAACTGGAGACGGCCTTAGGGAAATACGAACAAGTCCCTCTCTCACAGAAGGGGGCTTGCTTCCTTGCTCCACTAGTCCAGTGGCTCTGCCTCCTTCCATCTTGCATATGCGTCAGACATTGATTTTTCTTGGCTGGTTTAGACACTGATCTGATCCGTGGCTCACCAGGTAGGATCAATAATAATGTTTAAAGAGCTGCTCTTCCTCAGATGGGGAGATAGCAGCTCCTCAGCGTTTGTTTGGCTTCTTAAATGGCTGTCTTCTTTGAGACTCGGTTTTTAGGAGCAGCTGTGTGAAACATCTCTCACTTGGCTTTCTCGCGCTCTTTTTCTAACTCAAGCATGCGCACACATGCACACACACACACACACACACTCACCCCACACCACCGACAACTGTCAATACTCCTCAGGTACCGGAGGATTGTGTCCAACAACTGCACGGATGGGCTGAGGGAGAAGTACACGGCCAAGGCCCAGATGTGTCCCGGAAAAGCCCCTCGAGGCCTCCACGTGGTGACAACTGACGGACGCCTAGTGGCAGAGCAGGGGCATAATGCGACCTTCATCATCCTCATGGAGGAGGTAGGTGTTGTCCCGGGTCTCTGAGGTCATAACTCACTGTTCCCAGAGAGGGAAGAGAGAGATCATGTATCCCCAAAGGTCCCAGTCCCAGAGTCTCAATGGTGAGAAAGTACGGGGGGTAAAAGAAGGCTTGGATATTTAGCGACCCTCTTCCCTTCATCCCACACCACAGACCCAGGCTGCAGGGGGCCCGCTTGTCTCTGGGCAGATGCAGATCTGGATATATTCCTTGAGGTCTCCTTTTAGGGTCTGCTTTGTTGAAGGAATGTTTATCACCAGAAGACCATATACTCAACGCTTCCAGAAAAAGGGAATTCATATTTTTTTCTGTTGTTCCCAGGAGCCTCTTTTGTTTCATTCTAACCCTTAAACACCCCCTGATTAAAAAAGCCCACAAGACTTTCAGAGGGTCTTGAAAGTATGAGTGTGAGTGTGGGGGAAGATTATTGCCATCCTTTAAACTTATTTGTATAAAGAATGTCACATTAGTTGCTTTCCTTCAGCTAGTTGCTCCATTATTTCACTTTTTTGTATCTTTTGCAATCGGGGCAGTAAAATCAGCCTGCATTCATTCATTCCAGGATGGAAATAGCTCTGTCGTATGCTTCTTGCTCCCTATATGAGCTATTTCATTTCTTTCCCAAACGAGGGAGCTTTTCAGGCACTCCTTGCTGAGGTGGTGGGGCAAGAAAGCTTGCCTGATTTACAGAGCCCTCTAAATTTGTATGCAAATTGCTCTGTGCTCTTCAGATCTTGGAAAGAGACCAAAGCAGTCCAGGAGGTTTTTTTTCCCAAATGTGAATACTTCAGAATCCTTTAAAGCCTGGCCCATACTGAACAGGACGGTGAAGGTTCCTTATCCTGGGTTGACAGATTCTTCAGCCATCACCCACACTGGGTGCTTGAATTAAAGGACTTTAAGATTCAGAGGAGGTCATTATCACATTTCCACTAGGGAGTTTCCAGGACCAGCATTATAAAAACCTTCTCTTGAATGGATGTGAAGAGCCACGATCTTATCCATTTGAATTGCCTCCAGTTCATTTCCACTTCAATTTATATTCATAAACTCAAGGGTAGTCAACATTGTGCGGGGGCAAGGGAGCACGTATCAATATTTCACTCACATCTGGGTTGCCACAGGGGAAGAGGCAGAACATGAAACTGTGATCAGTGCACGTTCTCTGGACAGAAGGATTGGCTCATAATTCCAAAATGATGTAGATCCCTTTTTTATTCCATCAACCATCATCGTAAATAGAGCCTTTTCTTCTTTTTCACCTAAGATCCTTGTTTTGACCCAGTATAGTGGGAGGAAGAGCAAGGAAGGGTGGGGTTCAACATCAGCTCTTAAGAAGCTGAGCATCAGCTTGGGATGGTAAGATGACATCACACCTGAACCGATGCTGTCATAGCACCAGACAGCACCCAGGGGGCTCTTGGCCTTCCAAGAGGCAGAGATATCTGTGAGCTGGGATGGTTGGAAAAGGCTTCAGGGAAGAGGGGCTTAGGCAGGTTTAGGGCAATCTAAGGTCAACCAAGCGTAGATGTAATTTTGACTGGAAGGCAGGATTCATGTCTAGACTGGAGTAGTCATCCTACCTCACAGAGTTATTTTGAAAGTGTTGTATAGAGTATGTGTTAAGTGATTAGCATAATACTTAGAACATAATAATAAATCTCAAAACATAGGAACAATTATAATTATAGCAGTGTGGTTGAGAGCATCAATGTTGAAACCAGACTGTCTGGGTTCAAAACTTGTCTCTTTCACTACTAGCTGTGAGACTTAGGTCTACTTAATTAATTTCTTTTTGTCACCATTTGTAAAATGGGGAAAGTAATGCTTTCTGCATTATAAAGTTGTAAGGAGATTAATTACTTGGAACCGAAAGAAACTTTATAAGTGTTAGTTGTTATTACTATTGCTATTTTTGTGATTTTGACACAGGAGAGGAATAATTCAACGAAATGTGTGAGGGAGCCAGGGAATGTCTTGGCCTTCCCACTCCAGAGCTCCTAGGAGCTTTATGCTATCCCCTAGCGCTCGTTCAACCAGCTCAGGCTGCCCCAAGCTTGGACATGCGGGGAGAACAGGTCCATAGTGCCTGCCCGTAGTGCCCAGTGGATATCAGCTAAGAGTCTGATGTTGTGTGGAGGGTGCTTCAGTCCCCTGGGAGAGGCTCTGGGTCCCCAAGAGGGTGATGCTGAGGGCACAGGACCAAGCATCCAATAGGACTCAGTTCTCGACCATGTAAATGAGCCCCGGCCGACTGCTGTTCTGCCCCTCCCTCCCCATTCAGGGTGATCTCCAAAGGACAAACATCCAGCTTGACTTTGGGGATGGAATTGCGGTATCCTACGCTAACTTCAGCCCCATTGAGGATGGCATCAAGCACGTGTACAAGAGCGCAGGGATCTTCCAGGTGACGGCCTATGCGGAGAACAGCCTGGGCTCGGACACAGCTGTCCTCTTCCTGCATGTGGTTTGTAAGTAGCCTGAACCATCTCCTTTCTCTTGCTCCTTCTAGCTGACAACTCCCACTGTCCACAGAGTTCTGGGATGCAGAACTGAGAATAGATTTGGTGTGACTACTACCCCAAATAATGGCCCAAATTGAAAGACTAAGATGTGTGCTCATCCATGTTTCAGTTTTCTGATACCGAAGTAGATGATTTTGAAAGTTGGGATAACATTCCCAACTGGCCCCTTCTTTTCAGTTCCACTATATTCTGATGGACGTGTACACGTGCAGATATGCATTCAGGTCAAAGTCCCTTCCCTTTGCTTTGGAGACTCCTAAGGATCAGGAAGAAGAAACTCATCTGGTTCACAGCCACAAGTTCACTTTCAAGCTGCTGTGAGTGAAGGCAGCCCAAATCAAAGTAAGTTTCTAATCTCCGTTGGAAGAGCCAAAGAAGGATTAAAGAGACACGTTTAGATTTTTTAAAATATAGTCCTGAACACACAAAAGTACTTAATTCTTACATACAAGGTTACTGCACATTCATTCCTATTAGGAACAATTCTAAAGACTCTCCAATTTTTTTGTCCTAGAATGTATTTCATTGCTCTTGACTGTTGCTCGGCAAGAACCCAACAGCAGCTGAAGTTCCAAAGTACTTTGTCTGGGATACGTGTTGTGTATCTGCTATCCAGGGACTTAATTCATGTAAATTCAAACTTAAATAGTATGATTTTAGAATATTGGGTCAAGACATATGGCTATGGGTCTGGTATGGATTTCCTAGGCCTTTGTCAGTGATATTCATGGGCTTAAGGGTTTCTGTAGTTCTAATTTATATACCCCATGATGGTTTGGGGGCAATATGCTACTTACGGGGAAATGTATATTTTAAAGAGTCTAAGTGAGTACAAGGAGTACCTCCAACTCAGTGATGACAAACTCTACTATATAAACAACCCACATTTAAAAGGTTTCTGGAAAACTGTAAGCCACCTAGTCTTCTAGAATTTTGATCCTAATAGTAGCACAAGGGCCAACAGTGAGAGGGGAAGTGCACGGGAGGACACCCACATTATAGATCAGTTCTACCACTAAAGATACCAGGCTACATGGCCATGGGATAAATTATTTCTTCTGTGGGTCCTCTGAACTCCACCTTTAAAATGGCTTAATTCTAACTGGTACTTTGCCTCACAGGGCTCTTAATAACAGCAAATAGGAAATATAAATAAAACATCCAATTATTTACTAATTTATTCAACACATATCTGTTGAGTTCTTAATATATATATATATATAGTGGCTTCCCCAGGTGG
>NW_023254197.1:0-3822 GCF_002007445.2 Ailuropoda melanoleuca | reverse complement strand
AAAAAAACAATCCTAAAATTCATAAGGAACCACAAAAGACCCTCAAGAGCCAAAGCAGTCTTGAGCAATAAGAACAACCTGGAGGCATCGCCCTTCCTGATTTCAAAATATGTTATAAAGTTACAGTAATCAAAACAGACATATCGACCAATAGAACACAAGAGAGAGCCCTGAAATAAACCCACACATATATGATCAACTGACCTTTGATAAGGGTACCAAGAATACACAATGGGAAAAAGAACCGTCTCTTCAATAAACGGTGTTGGGAAAACTAGATAGCCATATCCAAAACGTCAAAATTGGACCCTTATCTTACACCATACACAAATATTAACTCTAAATGGGTGAAAGAGTTAAATGGAAGAGCTGAAACTGTAAAACTTCTAGAAGAAAACATGGCGCAAAATCTTGACAGTGGTCTCTACAATGATTTCTTGGATATGACAGCAAAAGCACAGTCACCAAAAGTAAAAATAGACAAGTTGGAAACAAAGCTTACGAACAAAGCTTTATTTAGCTTATTTTGCAAGGTTGACTTGATCTAGATCATTTCTTGCTTGCGCCTCTGGAAATGCTAAGCAAAACTTGACTGGTTCCCAAGGTTGATATGAGGTAACCACTGAAAATTGTAATATAACCAATCACTGTAAAGAATACACAGTCACTGCCTTCTCACTCTATAAGCTGCTTTATCACAATATATCCCTGAGCCTCATTCTGTGTTCTGGTTTGAGTATTCCTGGGTTGTGAACTGTCTTTTTAGTGTGTGCACAATAAATTTTAACAATTACTACTTGAGTGATTTATTTGTTTTACTTTAGCTGTTTTGAACCTTTGGCAGAATACATCAAACTTAAAAACTCTGCAGAGCAAAGGAAATAATCAACAGAGTGAAAAAGGCAACCTACAGAATGAGAGAAAATATTTACAAACCATATATCTGATAAAGGGTTACTATCCAAAATATATAAGGAACCCCTACAACTCAATAGCAAAGAAACAACTCAATTTAAAAAATGTGCAAAGGGCTTAAATAGACATTTCTCCAAAGAAGACATACAAATGGCCAACAGGCACCTGAAAAGGTGCTCAAAATCACTAATCAGCAGGGATATATAAATCAAAACCTCATATCTCCTCTCGCCTAATAGGTTGGCTATTATCAAAATAAAATAAAACAGTAAGTGTTGGTAGGGATCTGGAGAAATTGAAACACTTGTACGCTGTTGGTGAGAATGTAAAATGGTGCAATTACTATGGAAAAATGTATACAGGTTCCTCAAAAAATTAAATATAGAACTACCATATGATTGGGCAACCCCATTTCTGGGTATATATATCCTGATTGAAATTAGGATCACGAAGAGATACCTTCAAACCACACTGTTCATTGCGGCATTATTCACAATAGCGAAGATATAGAAAGAAACCAAATGTCCATTGACAGATGAATGGATAAAGAAGATGTGTGGGGAAGGGGCAGGAACCCGGGTGGCTCAGTCAGTTAAGAGCCTGGCTGGATTTCAGTTCAGGTCATGAACTCAGGGTCATGAGATTGAGCCCTGCGTTGGGCTCCGTGCTCAGTGGGGAGTCTGCTTGAGATTCTCTCTCTCCATGTCCCTCTGCCCCTCCCCCCTTCTCTCTCTCTTTCTCTTTCTCTCTGTCTCTCTCTAAAATAAATAAATGTCTTTTTAAAAAGATGTGGTATATACATACAATGGAATATTATTCAGCCTTTAGAAAAAGGGAAATGCTAACATTCGTGACGATATGGATGTACCTGAAAGACACTATGCTAAGTGAAATGTCCGTCACAAAAGGATAAATGCTACATGATTCCTCTTGTGTGAGGCATGCAAAATAGTCAAAGATATAGAAGTAGACGTTAGAATGGTAGTTACCGGGGGGGTGCGTGACGGGGACATGGGAGTCATTGTTCAATGGGTATAAAGTGAGTTATACAACATGAGTAAGTGCCAGAGACGTGGTGTACGACATGGTGCCCATAGTTAACAATAAGGTATTGTACACCCAAAAAAATTTTAGAAGGGTAGATCTCATGTTGTTTTCTTACCAAGGGGGAGATATGACTTTTAGAGGTGATGGATATATTTATTACCTTGACTATAACATGAGTGCATACATATGTCCAAGCTCACCAAATTGTACACATTAATTATGTGTGTTTTTGCATACCAATTACACCTCAATAAAGCTAGGGAAAAAAGACAATGCCTTGGATTTGAGAAATGCCCAATAATGCCAGCTATTGACACAGTTGTAATATTTATGGTGCTATTACACTGTAATTTAGGTTTGTATCCATATCCCCTACTATACTGTTTAAGGACAGGGAATATGATACTTTAGAAAAAGTTTATTTCACTTTCATTTTTTTCTGGTTTTATATAGAATTCTAGGTTGGTAAAAATATTTTATTGAGCACTTTTAAAATATCATTGAGTTCACCTAAGGCTTTTCTTGTTTCTGTTGAGAAGTCTGCTATAAATCTTACTGTCGATCTTTGAAAGTATTGTGTCTTTATTCTGTTTTTAAGATGTTCTTTTTGCCTCTGGTTTTTAATCTTTTTGTCTTGGGTTTTCAAAAATATTATGTGACTGAAGTTTGAAATTTTAATTTCATCTGTAGTTTGTGGGCTTTTTTCAACTTCTGAGTTGATGTCTTTTAGAGATCATTGAAAACTCTTACCCGTTAGATCTTCAAATATTTCTGCCACATTCTCTTTCCCATCTCCTTTTGGAACTGTAATCACATATGTGTTAACTGGAGTCCCACATGTTTATAACATTTGTTTCTGTATTTCAAATTTTGTTTTTCTATGTACTTCAGTTTGGACACTTTATATAGACCTGTCTTCAGTCTCTTGTTATTTTGTCTGTTTTTTGAGTCTCCTTACTCTGGCAAGGGATAGTTCACTGTATACTAAAGAGATCTCCATTATATTAAGTCCTTAAAGTGAGGGACTTTTTCTTGTGTATTTTGCAGAAGTTCAATCTTGAGACACTAAAGAAATAAATTCTGGGGCACCTGGGTAGCGCAGTCGTTAAGCGCCTGCCTTCCGCTCAGGGCGTGATCCCGGCANTTGTGTATTTTGCAGAAGTTCAATCTTGAGACACTAAAGAAATAAATTCTGGGGCACCTGGGTAGCGCAGTCCTTAAGCGCCTGCCTTCCGCTCAGGGCGTGATCCCGGCATTCTGGGATCGAGCCCCACATCGGGCTCCTCCTCTGGGAGCCTGCTTCTTCCTCTCCCACTCCCCCTGCTTGTGTTCCCTCTCTTGCTGGCTGTCTCTCTGTCAAATAAATAAATAAAATCTTAAAAAAAAAAAAAAGAAAGAAATTCTGGAGAAATGCACCTCATTTTATTACATCCTGCAATAGACTCAATGTTTGTATTCCCCTAAAATTTATATGTTGTAAACTTCATTTCTAATGTGAAGATATTTGGAGGAGGGCCGTTTGGGATGTGATTAGGTCATGAGGATGGAGTCCTTGTGAATGAGATTAATACACCTATAAAAGAGATCCCAGAGGGCTCTCTTGTCCTTTCTGCCATGTGAGGTTGTGGTGAGAAGTCAGCTATCTATGAACGAGGAAGTCGATCTCACCAGACACCAAATCCACAGGTACTTTGATCATGACCTTCACAGCCTTCAGAACTCTGAGAAATAAATTACTGTTGTTTATAAACCACCCAGTTGATAGCATTTTGCTATAGCAGCCCAACTGGATTAAGACACTTTCTATTACATGGGTTATTATTCCTGTGTGGCATTCATTAACATTTTTCTCTCCTTTAT
>NW_023254196.1:0-4167 GCF_002007445.2 Ailuropoda melanoleuca | reverse complement strand
CAGGATCATTTCCTTCCCACCAGGCTCCTGGAATAATGAACAGATAGAATTTGTTCCTTTGTGCTTTCTTACGGTTGGAATAAACCCACTAAACTAAGGAGGATTTCTGAATTACTGCTGGTAACATTCCAGCCTTTTAAGAGAAGCAGATACGTGAGCTAAGCTGGGCTTTAATATTGGTATGACTTACAGAACATTTCTGAATCCTGGAATGGGTGTTCATGTTCACCTTCCCATATGTCTTGGTTTGCCCAGCCAGCCATAACCAAATACCATGGTCTAGGGGGCTTGAACAGCAGACCCTTATTTGTCACAGTTCTTCTGTAGCCTGGACAGTCCAAGATCAAGGGTCTGGCAGATTTGGTTCCTGGTGAGAGTCCTCTCACTGGCTTGCAGATGGTCACCTTCTCCCTGTATCCTCATTTTGCAGAAAGAGCAAGAACTCTGGTCTCCCTTCTTCTTCCACTAAGGACACTGATTCCATCACAGGGATCCTGCCCTCGTGACCTCATCTAAACCTAACAACCTCCCCAAGGCCCTACCTCCAAATACCATCACATCGGGGGTAGGGTTTCAGCACATACGTTTTGGGAGAACACCAGCCTTCCAACTATGCTTGCGTTACAGACCAGTTCTCAAGCTCTGACTTCAGAGGTCACTTTCTGGTTATTACTGGTCCTGTCTTCTGTTACCAAGAGGAGAAAAAGGCACGCACGTACCAGTTAAGGTGTCACATCTTGGATTAACTCTTTGTATTGGGGGCTCCCGTGCACACTCACAAACCCGATCTTCACCCTTTCTCAGCTCACGGTGGTGGACAGAGCCCCAACAGGATAGCACAGATCTTCTAGGCGTGGTGGCTTTTTGTTGCATAAGTCCAAAGCTATACTCTAGCAGGTCTCGTTTTCCCTTCTCATCAGGAGGAAGAGTTCCCATCCAGTCCCTTTGTGAGCACAATCTTCCCTTCTTAGTATTCAGCCAGGTTCCTTCTGCCAAAGTAGTGTCAACTCTCCCATCCTTCAGAGCCCCAGGCTGTCTCTCTGAGCAGTCTCCAGCCTTGCGCTGTGCCTTCCCTTGGCCCTGCTCCCTGCAGGCCTCCCTGTTTCATCATGAACTGTGCTCTGTCTTCAAGGCGCCTCTGATCTCCCTCAGCCCCTTCCCCTTTACTCCTCCTGCTGCTCCTTCCTCTTGTCTCAGGCCCGGGCTCCTCCCACACCCTGTGTTTCTGCAGCTTCTGATTCTTTCTGCCTTCCAAGCCCTCCAGTCCCTCCTTCTCCTTGTTTTCTCTCTTCTAATGTCTGCTGGCATTCTCTGCCCCCTCTGGCTCCTCTGTAAACCTCAAACAGAGCTAGCTGTTCCTTGGGCATCTGCCCCTCCTGGCTGGAGACAGAAGCCATCTTCTCAGACGACTTGCCAGCTACACCCTTGTCCTTCCACAATGGTTGTCCCCTTGCCAGAGCTTTCATACCTGCTGTGGGGCCTGCTGTGCCCCTCCTTCCCCACACTGACTGCCTGGACTGGCTCAGGACATCTCGGCTGTTGCACTTCCTCTAGAATCTGTCCCATCTGTCTCAGACTCCTTTCCGGCACTGCTTTGGGCCCTTGGCTTGGAGGGTCCATCCTCGTCATGGGACAAGGGACGGCCTCTCCTGGAGGGCAATCCCTGTGAGCACCTGGCCCCACGGCTCATCCTCAACCTGCTGGAGAAAATCAGTCCTGCCCCTCATGTGCTCTGCAGAGGCCCTTGTTCCCTGTGATGAATTTCAGTCACCTCAGGTCATGATGGAGGCAGGACCTTGTCTCCTCTGCCCCCATTATTCCCATGAATTACTGTCTAGGCTGCAGCCTCCATCCTCCCTGTGTTTCTGGGGAACAGCATCTGTTCCAGCCACAATCAGTTCCGTGCTGAAATCTGTAGGGCTTTTGCTTTCACAGAGAATTTTACCTTTATTCTAGGACATTATGCTGCCCATTTGAGTCCTACCTTCCGCAATGTCAGCTGGGAAAGGGGCAAAAAGACCCTCTCTAGAACTTTCTTTCTCTCTGGCATGGCAGAATAGTTCTTTGGCATGATAGGAAGAGCAGGACTTGCATTCAAACTGTGCTCTGTAAATGTGGCCTTAGGTCTCCTCATCCACCAAATGGAGTTTGTGAGAATTGGTGACATTCGTAAGACCCCACGTGTGGGGGCGCCTGGGTGGCTCAGTAGTTAAGCGTCTGCCTTCGGCTCAGGTGTGATCCTGGGGTCCTGGGATCGAGCCCTGCATCGGGCTCCCTGCTCTGCTGGGAGCCTGCTTCTTCCTCTCCCACTGCCCCTGCTTATGTTCCCTCTCTCACTGGCTGTCTCTCTCTCTCTCTCTGTCATATAAATAAATAAAATGTTTTTAAAAAAAGAAGACCCCATGCGGTAAACCGGAAACAATCCCCAGTCCAGGTCCTGCCCTGGTCACAGCTTATGTGACCCTTGTGCTTGCTGCCATGAGTGCTTTCCACGCTCTCAGGACCCAGACCCCATGGAAGACACACACGGATGGACATCCTCAAGGATGACGGGTAAAAAAAATCCTTTAACTTTCCCTATTCTTAGTCACTCCAAAACAGAAAACAATAAAGCAGAGAGTCTCCAGAATCCCAGGAAAAGGTGACACTCAAAAAAGACAATTAAGGGCCCTTGGGATGGGATCACCATGGAAGGATTTTGAAAAAAACTTCTTAGGAGAGAGCAGGAGGAAAGGCTGCTGAGTTACTGCGTCCCTTACCACGGCGGTGTCCACACTCACTGCGCACCGGAAGCTCCGGAGAGTTTGTGAAAGCAGATTTCCGGGCCCCGCCTCCAGGGTTTCGGATCTGAGGTCTGAGGCGGGGCCCAGGAAGCGCATGCACGCAAGCACGCGATAATGCTGCTACCACCGCTCTGCTCCCGCGCTTGGAGAGCCAAGGCGCTGAGGCTGTTTGAGGGCGCATACGTTTCCTTCACATACTTGCATTGCAAGAAATGTCAATTATTTTTCAAAAAGCGAAGCAAGTCTGACAGAGTCCTCATCTTGTTAGACTGGAAAACGAAATGTATTTCCGTCATCTTGGAGCTCTCCCTCCCACCCCAACCCCAGGGGAGTGTGAAGACCCCAGGGCCACACGTAGACACTGTGTCTCTGCATAGTCTGGAGCCCCTATCCCTCTGGCCCAGTGTCACCTTTGTCTGAGGAGGTGGGGAAGGCACGGTTCCGGCAGAGCTCCCCACCACAGAGCCCCCCCGCCAGCACCGGCTTCCAGGGCTCAAGACCCTCACTCTGACCCTGCCACTTAGCAGTTCCCAGTTCCAGGAGCCTGGACCCATCTCCCATTCATCAGCTGCTTTGGAAGAAACACAAAACGAAACAAAAGATATTAAATCAGCCCTAGAGATCCTGCAGTTGGTATTAAAGAGTTGGAGTCAGATCTATGATTACCCTAGGTCTGGACATTCTTCCATTCCATAGAATAAAAATCACATAAATTAACAGCTCGGTCATATTCACTGTCACGGTCATCAGTGACATGGCTGGCCATGAAGCGGGGTTGAACCCAGAGGGGGTTTTCTTGCATTGTGTTTGTTTGGCCCCCATCTTTTCTAAGTAAATGAGCACTTAAGGAAGGGAGATAGTTCAGGGCGCCCGAGGGGATCACCCAAGTCTGGGATGGAGAGTTCCTATCTCTCTAGGGAACCGGTGTGGGAGTCTTTCAAAGGGGGGGATCCACAGAGAAAAGATGGAGGGGATCAAAGCCTCAGCCTCATGCCAGGCTCTGAGCCCAACGTGCTCAGAAGTGGTGCTGTGAACAGTCTGAGCCTCCTTCTCGTTAACAGAGGCCAGAGGAGTGGTGGGCCTGCCTCACTGTGCCCTGGAACAGCAGGGGACCAAGGGCAGAGCTGGGAGCACAGGCGTCTCCCTGCCCGGGCTGCCGAGACTGCCTGCCCCACCAGGGGCCAGCAGTGCCACTCACAGCCCTCCCCGGGGACAAACAGGCTAGGCGACTCTGTGGTGAGCACAAGGAAGACTCTGAATTTTCCTACAGCCCGTGCTGAGCGGCTCCCATCAGCAGCACGCACAGGGAAGGCACATGTGCACGCGCATGCGCACACACACGCATCACGCACACGCAGGTAGCGCAGTATACACACAGAGATGC
>NW_023254195.1:0-7791 GCF_002007445.2 Ailuropoda melanoleuca | reverse complement strand
AAATGAACCAGCGTGGAGATGGAGACCGTGACTGATAATTTCAGACATGGAGAGCACTAACGTGTGCTTGATATTCATGTCAGACAAGCTGTGGTTTGGTTTCAGCCCCTTCNTCATGTCAGACAAGCTGTGGTTTGGTTTCAGGCCCCTTTAGATCCTCGGAGGACCGGACAAAGGAAAGAAAAAAGGAAGAGGGGGATATAGAGAGAGGACAAGACAGAAGAGAGATGACCTCTCCGTAATTCCCTTAAACATCACAAAGTATGGCCCTAAATGAGGGAATCCCACGACATTTCCTCCTGCTTGAGCCCCAGTTCCTGTTCCCCATCTGTGGGCATCCTGAGGCCCCCTAATGAAGTTAGAGAAGGATGATGGGGCTCTTCTCACATTCCAGGGCCTGGCCTCCCCGGCTGAGCTAGGAGGCAGCTTGGCCGCTGCAGCAATGGCAGAAGTTTGCGGGGGGCAGACTTTGGGACAGTCTGTTGGGTGACTCCCAGAGCTGCGGGGACAGCCAAGGAGGTAGGGACACAGTCTGACACCACTGGGTTCAGGCAGGGCCCCCAACACTCTGGGAAGCACTCACCACCCCTTATCTTGAAAGGGCAAGACCAGCACCCCCGAGTACTTACAAACACTTCGATGGTGACAGGGACAGTGCTGTTCAGAGGTGGGTTGCCAGCGTCCTTGGCCATGACCGTCAGGTAAATCAGCCCGTTGGGTATCTGCTCGTAATCCAGGGGACGGCTCACGCTGATCACTGAAATGACAGGAACAGGGCCCAAGGCCCCGTATAAGCAGACTTTGGATGCCCATCCAGCCAGGGTCTCCTTCGGGCAGAGAGGGTGCNCAAAGGAAAGAAAAAAGGAAGAGGGGGATATAGAGAGAGGACAAGACAGAAGAGAGATGACCTCTCCGTAATTCCCTTAAACATCACAAAGTATGGCCCTAAATGAGGGAATCCCACGACATTTCCTCCTGCTTGAGCCCCAGTTCCTGTTCCCCATCTGTGGGCATCCTGAGGCCCCCTAATGAAGTTAGAGAAGGATGATGGGGCTCTTCTCACATTCCAGGGCCTGGCCTCCCCGGCTGAGCTAGGAGGCAGCTTGGCCGCTGCAGCAATGGCAGAAGTTTGCGGGGGGCAGACTTTGGGACAGTCTGTTGGGTGACTCCCAGAGCTGCGGGGACAGCCAAGGAGGTAGGGACACAGTCTGACACCACTGGGTTCAGGCAGGGCCCCCAACACTCTGGGAAGCACTCACCACCCCTTATCTTGAAAGGGCAAGACCAGCACCCCCGAGTACTTACAAACACTTCGATGGTGACAGGGACAGTGCTGTTCAGAGGTGGGTTGCCAGCGTCCTTGGCCATGACCGTCAGGTAAATCAGCCCGTTGGGTATCTGCTCGTAATCCAGGGGACGGCTCACGCTGATCACTGAAATGACAGGAACAGGGCCCAAGGCCCCGTATAAGCAGACTTTGGATGCCCATCCAGCCAGGGTCTCCTTCGGGCAGAGAGGGTGCGGTGGGCGCAGGCTGGCCAGCTCTGCCTCCTTCCCCGCCCCTTGCTCTGAACTTCTGGAGCCTCGTGGTCTTGGCTTCAGTTTACTGACAGCCTGATATGCGTGAGGCACAGTGCTGAGCGTGGCAAGCGTTGACTATTTTGGTGTGTAAGCACTGCTTTACAGGTGAGGAAACCAAGCTCAGAGAGGCTCAATAACTTGCCCAAAGTCACACAGCTAGCACCTTGATAGAGGTGGGACCTGAGCCTAGGTTTGTTTGAATCCAGAGCCCCGCCTCTTCCCCAGTAGGTGCTATTTCCTGCTTATCTGTCTGTCTGTCTCACCCACTTATCTGGCCCTCTCCTTCAGTCTGGAAGCTGCTTGGAGGACGGGGTCATGCCTCAGGCTCTCTAGTTTGCTCTCTTACCAATTCTCCCTTCAGATACTCACAGAGTTCACCCACTTACTGCCCAGCCTCAGGGCTGCTGGGGGTGATGCCAACAGTGGGGTGCAGATGGCAGCTCCTTCCTCATTCTCCTGTGGCCCTGCCCATTCCCTCCCATGGCCTCTGTCCCCTTTACCCTGTGGGGTTTCCATGCCCATCCCGTCCAGCAGCCTGCTCTGGGCACTGCTTAGACCCTTTGCGGGGGACACTCAGGTGCTGCCGAATTTACTGTCAGCAGAACTCTGCTTGAAGGTGGTGAAGACACCCCTAAAGCCAGAGGCAGGCAGAGGTGGAAGGGAAGGATTTGGGGGGAGCTGAGAGATGCCCCCCACCCTGAAGTCCCCACCACTGCATGTGCCTGAACCCTCCCACGGGTACTCTCCTGCCTGGGGAGGGAAGGCACATCGGCTCCCGCATGAGGGTCACAGGTGGTCTGCCAGGGCATTACGACAATATGAAATCACCACTTTCTATGCAGAAAATGGAAGCAAAAGCATTGCTTTAGTAATATAAAACCTAAGGGTGGGTCTCATCAAGAAGAGGCTGGGCTGTGCCAGTGGGCAAAGACATTTCAGGTCTTTAAAGTGTGGGGGGCGGGGCACAGATTCTATAGAGAACATCAGGCTGTAGCCTCTGGAGCCAGGATTGCAATTTCTGGGACCACGTTTCCTTGACCTAACTGTGGGGTACAGGAGGAGGGTGTGCTGGACTCAGAGTCACCCAAAGCGCATCTGTTCCGCCTTGGGGGCACCTAACCCACCTTCNACCTCCCTCAGACCATCAGCTCTGTGCCAGCAGGAACCTTACACTTCTTGATGGCTGCTGCATACCTACAGTCCAGCACAATCTTTCGCACACAGTAGGTGTCAAATAAATGCATACGGCCTGAATGCAAGGTGGGGGGAATGCCCTGGAATGAGGTCAGTGATCCCTCTTCCCCTTGACGGTCTTCTGGAGTGACTGAATTAATGCGCTTCTTTTTAGAGGTCTCTGTTTCTAGAGAGCCTCCTAGGGCATCCCACCACTCCGGTGTACCTGGAGCTGAGTGGGGCTTCCCCCCGTGCCCACTCCTGGTCTCTTGCCTTCATCCCTGCCTGCTTCAGAATCCAGTTCTAAAGGGAGGCTCTGGGTCCTGTCACTCTGGGTGGGCACAGTGGGGGAGGGGAGCGAGGACATCAAGAAGTCTCTGGTCAGAGTTACTATGCGTAGGGGGGAACTCACTGCATGAGGACACTGGGAGTGTGGGGTCCCGAGTTCTGGCCCCAGCTCTACTACTCCACTGCCTCCTTGTGCACTGGGAACTGCCTCTCCCCTCCCGTTTCCCCTTCTGTGACATGGGTGGTGCCCCATGGTCTCTGGTTCCTTCTCTCTGGGGCAGTTCCAGATTCCAAGCAGCCACCAAGGGGCCTGGATGGGGGTCCTTCTATGAGATCCTGCTTGCCGTTTGCCAAAGGAGTGGGGGAGGACATCCCTTTGCTGAACAGTGACCTGAAATTTAAGCTGACCCAGACACTTGTCCCACTCGGTTACCCGGGACACAAGGGAGTGCTCAGAGGCCTGACACAAATCAGGGCAGAACTCTTGGTGGATGGCAGGCTGGCCTCTCTTGTGGCAGTTTCCACAGGGCAGTGGTCAGACCGAGGGTGCAGAGAGGAGCATGGGAGCGGGGCTGGACTGCAGGATCTTACCCGGAGCCGCACCAGCTGGGTGACGGAAGGCTCATTCTCCCTCAGGGCTCCCACATAGGCATCCTTCTGGAAGGTGGGCACGTTGTCGTTGACGTCCAACACGTTGATCCTGACCCGGCCGGTGGTCTCCTCACCACCCCCGTCCCGGGCGATGACGGTCAAAGTGAAGCGCTGGATAAGCTCATAGTCCAGTCTGGCGATCAGCAGGATGAGTCCTGTGTCCTTGTCCAGAGAGAACCTGTGTCAGGCGGGACAGGGGAGAGAAAGGGACCCTGGGGTAAAGCAGCTAGCTCATAGATAAGGCCTGTATTTACCAGCCTGTCCTTGCCCGAGCTGATGAACAGAAATGAGGTCAGAAATCTGCCATCTTTTCCCTTGCCCTGAATCAGAACGCGCCTACTTCTAGTGGGGAGTGGGGTGGGAGGTGGTGGGCAGGGGTGAGGACCACATGGGGCTGGAACAGTCAGGTACTGAGAGGGCAGGAGCAGGTGAAACACAGGCAGACGGACCCTCCTGCGCCGTGAACAGGACTTCTGCCTACCGTAGGTATTTTGATGCTGGGGAACAATGATGGTCAGAATCCTGCCGTCCCCGATGGTTTTGCACCAAAATGTTTTAAGTGGGTGGTAAAGCATGTAGCTAGGGGAGGGCTGGCTGGTCATCTCTCGGGAGAGAGCTCTTGTCCTCTGCTCCAGGGCACAGCCTTGGTTAAGAACCCGGCAACTGGCTCCTGGGGAGGACCAAGGTCCAGCGAGACCATCCCTCTACCCGCCTCCTCTGAGCAGCCCCTCAGGAGCCTCGCTCAAGTTGGAACTTGGCAAGTGTATGCCTGGATCTGGTTCCACAGCTGCCAGCCTCTGAGCCTGGAAGGTCCTGGCTCCAAGACCAGGAAAGAATATGGGAAGAGATAAGAAAACCTAAGTTGATCAGGACAAGGCCGTGTGGACATGGGTGCCCTGAGGCGTAGAGGTGCCCTGTGCATGCCTCCTGCTGCTGGCTCCTGCCTCCCCTCTTCGGGCTCCATCCGGAGTGGCCGAGAACGGCCAGATGCACCTAACAATGTCTGTCTCTTCCCGATCCCTCCCCGGAATGCAAGCTGACAGCCCCTGTCCTCCTCAACCTGTCGTGCTTCCAGATGCATCAGACACTTCGTTTTTAGAGGCACACCTGCTGTCTGACTTCAACTTGGCTTTTGAACATGTTAAAAATGAGAGGGTTTCCCCTTTGGCTTAACTGAGACAGGGAAAGAGATGGCACAGAGCCACGTGGGTGACAGGGTGAGGTGGCACCGGCTGGGCAGCGAGGCAAGCCACCCACCCGACAGCCGAGGTACGTGGTGGGCCCTCTCCTGCTGGAGGCCATGTGTCCTGGTGGTGAAGACCACGTGCAGAGGCCGGGCCCTAGTGCTTACCAGCTGTGTGACTTTGGGCAAACGACTCAGCCTCTCTGAGTTTCCTCCTCTGCAAAGCGCAGATGATAACAGTGCCCAGCGCTGCGCTCCTCCCGCACTTGGGGGGATGAAATCAGACCACGTGTGGAAAGCTCTGGACACAGAGCCTGACACACAGCGAGGGTTCCCTGATGCTAGCTGCTGCTCCGGCCTTTGCCGGGAGCTGTCACTAGCGTTTCTGAACTGCTTCATTTCCAAAGCTAAAGGTTGTCTTTTGAGGGTCAGAGAAACGATGCCTCAGAGAGTTTAGAGGACTTGACCAAGACTGTGCCATGGCCAGGGCCACGGCAGCAGTGGCGTCCGTGGGTTCTGACTCCCCACTCAGAGCTCTAGCCATGGTGGCATGGCACCCTCCCTGGGCACTGAGAAGTTTCCTGAACCTTGCGAATAGCACAGTGCCACTGCTGGGGTGGGGGTGGGGGGTGCCGGGGCATGGTCTTACCGGTCAGGGTCATCACTGAAGAAGTAGTTGACTTCCCCGAAGGTGCCCACGTCATTGTCTGTTGCCTGCAAAGGCGAGAACAAGAAGTCGTTGCTGCCAGACCCAGCAAGGCTCCAGATCTCACCGGGAAATGTCCACGGCCAACCCCTGGTCCTCCCAAGCTACTCCTCTGGCTGAATTTTCTAGAGGTGCGTTGTTCAGGACAGGTGCCCGCAGGCACCAAGCGCTATTAAGTTAACAGTGGGGAGCACAGTCCTGGAGGATCGGTCTTCCGCCTAAATCTCTAACCTGGGAAACCACCCCTTCTGGGCTCCTGTCAGGCAGGCTTATGCTCTGCAAAGGCTCAGAGGACTTGGGGGAGAGGTTTTGGACCTGTGACTTTGGGTCCCAACTTGTAGGTTTGCAAAGTATTGCAAACAAAGGTGGAAGTGGGTTCCACCATCTGGTGGATTCTTCCAGTCCTCTCCTAGTCCCCAAAGCCTCCACATCTGATGTGCTTCCCGATGGGAAAGGACCTTTGGAGGGTGGGGGAGGCATTCTAGAGCCCTGTCCCTGACATCCCTTCCACCCTGAGTTCGGTTTGTGAGTCCGGCAAGACCTCTTTTATCCTGTCTGGTCCAGCTTGGCTTCTGCCACTTGCAGTCAAAAGAGACAGGGGAGAGGGAGAGGCCTGCCTTACGCGGATGACAGTGGCAATGACGGTGACCACCACCAGCCTGTGCTGTTGTCCCGCCTTTCACATTTTCAAAGACCATCCATATTTATCATGACCTCATTTTATCCTCAGAACTACCCCACATGATGAGGAAGACAGATGTTTCCACCCATTTCACAGATCACAAAACTGAGGCCCTGACCCCGGTGAGGGCCATTCTAGGTCACAAGCCGGGTTATGAGCAATGGGAGGCAGAAACAGGGATCCTGACTCCTAGCCTGTGGTTCCTTTCTTCAGACCACCTCAGTGGGGCCCTGCTCCATCTCCTGACCTCTCCAGGACAAGGGCAGTTTTCAGCCGAGGTTTGGCTTTTGTGGGTGGGACTTCCGGCTTCTGCCTCATTCTCGGCACGGCCATAGTCTACAGTGTAGGGGAAATGACACCATTCATTCGTTCACTCGTTCCTTATTAAGGACGCGCTGTGTGCGGGGCACTGGGACTCTGCTCCCTTCCCAGGCCACTCACTGCCCTGGAGCAGCCCGCTGCCACGTGCCAGGAGCAACGGCCTTGGGCTGACCTTGGGGACATCTGCTTTACATTCAGGGCTTCTCCATGAGACTGTGATTGGATAGAGTTTCTGCTAATAAAAATATGTTTCATTACTTTTATGTTTTAGCTTTAGTGAGGTATAATTGACAAATAAAATGGTAACATATCTGAAGTATACAACGTGATGATTTGATATACGGGTCTGCTATAAAAGGATGTCCCCCACTGAGTTAATTAACACATCCATCACCTCCCTTATTTACCTTTTTTTTTTTCTTTTTTGCTGAGAACACTTAAGTTCTACTCTCTTAGCAAATTTCAACTCTACAATACAGTGTTAGCAGCCGTAGTCCCCACCTCATGCATTAGAGCTTCAGACCTCATTCATGGTACAGCTGACGGTTTATACCCTTTTACCAACCTCTACTCCCCCACCCTCCGTATCTTCGTATTGAGTATTTTTTGAGGGTCTCTTTCAAGTTACTAGATTCTGTGAAATCTATTAAATTCCATGTTATGATACACCTGAATGTTTGAGGGACACTTGTGTTCAGTATACTTAGTTGAGGAAGGCAGATAAGTGAATAATATATTTCTACACCTATGATCCAAGGGAAGGGTTCAGATCTCAGTTATCCAGAAAGAAGCCATTTCGGGGGCTGAGGACAGCCTCTTGTGCCAGATTCCCATTCAGCGTCCCCACTGTGTGTTCTGGCAGACGGTGTACAGGCTTCCGCTTGGCCAGGCTCTGAGTACACGACAGGTTCTTAGGGATGCACGTCGAGTAAGTGACAGAGATGACACTGAGCCATGGAACCCACCCTCCTTGGCAGGACTGACTCCCGGACAGACCCTCCCTGGTGCCCTGAGCCACTCCTCACGACCACTGCCATTTACTGAGCAGCTCACACTTGTCACACGTTCTATCTCTGTAACCACCCTACAAGGTAGGGCCTATCATCAGCACCATCTCCAATTTACAGACAAGGAAACTGAGGCACAGAGAAGGTAAAGAGCTCCCCCAAGGCTTCATAGGGATTTGAAGCCAGTGCTATCTTGCCA
>NW_023254194.1:0-5302 GCF_002007445.2 Ailuropoda melanoleuca | reverse complement strand
CATCAAGGGCACAGCTCACTCACATAGCAACAGAGGAAAGAGAATCACAATTTGGGAAAGACTCCACTAGCCAACTCTATCACCTCCACTGATCAGGAAGGGAGCTGGGGAATAATAATAGAACATTGCAGTCAATTCAAGACTGGCTTAACTTAGCATAAATAATCTAAAATTAAATTGGGCTTGTGACCCATATATCACGAGGGTATCCTCTGAGTCCCATGATATCCGTGTTGGCCAGACCTCCCAGGCTAGGCCAGGCTTGGAAGCATTTCTTTCATTGTCTGCTTTTTAATAGAATCAGATGGCTTTCTTGAAAAATTGAAATCCTGGGAGGATCAGGAGAAGAATAAGGAGAAAAAAAGTGATTTGGGGAGAATAGTATTAAAGATATGGGAAAAGAAGAAAAACACAAAGATACGGCAAGGCATCATAAAAGCAGAGCGTGTGCCACCAGAAACCAACTTGGTAGCAATTACACTCTCTCTCCTAGAACAATTCTGGCTTATAGGACAGACGCAAACCTGGACATATTATTTGTACAGAATAAAGAATATAAAAATCTGAAATGTTAACTGTTCTAAACTATGAAAACTAAATCAAAGCAGCAACATACTTTCAAAGAGATAAGTATTCGTTTGTTTGGAAGGTCTGGATGGAGGCAGATTAAGTTTCGGATCCCAGGGGCGCCTGGGTGGCTCAGTTGGTTAAGCATCTGCCTTGGGTTCAGGTCATGATCCCAGGGTCCTAGCATCAAGCCCCACCTCAGCAGGGAGTCTGCTTCTCCTGTTCCCTCTGCCCCTTCCCCTCCCCCGCCTCTCGTGCTCTCAAGCACTCTCTCTCTCTCTCTGAAATAAATAAAAAAATCTTTTTAAAAAAAAATAATAAATTTCAGGTCCTATGATTTTTTTTAATTTTGATGCTTTGGGATCATGTTATCAGAATGATATTGATAATGACAAAGACAATAATTTCTGGCATTATATAATTTTACATAACTCCAGTTCCTTTTACTGACATACCCGAGACCATTCAACAGACTCTCAAATTTAACCCATATCTCTTGAGCTAGTCAAATTTCATTCTTCTTTCCTTGGCTTCTTTCATTCTCCTACCCAGTGTATGTTTGCTCCTTCAACTATATTTACTACTGGGAGTTAGCAGAAAAATGCATGCACACACTTCATTTACCACTTCTCCTGCCAAAAGACCTGCAGTATTCCAAGCCAGAAGCCAGGATCTTCCCCCCAATACTCATGATTCCTCTGGACAAATCCACCTACAAAAGAAGAGAAGGACCTAGAGAGTGCAGCACTCTACAGCCCAGGCGCCAGATGGATTCCAACAATGGCTGGACCCTGCCAAACTTAGGATTGGGAACCTAGCTATTGCCCTCTTGGTATTTCTGCCATTTCTAGGCTATGTGGTTCATAAAACTAGTCCTAGGCCATTTGTTTTCTTGCTTGGAATTCTGCTGGAACTGAACAAAAAGAACCCCAGCCCCCATATAACCACTGACAGCTCCTTGGCCATCGACCATCATTGAATCCTGTGTAGAGGACATTTTTCAACATGACTCAGGATAATCTTTTAGAACAAAGTGTCTTACGAGTAATATCAAACTCATTTAACATGACGGTGACTTATGGGGCTTATTTAGGGGTTAGCAGCTAAAATGTCTCATAACACAATTAGTTCTTTGAATTATAGACTTTGTTTCAACTAAAGAAATGGGAAAATTTTTACTGGAAGTAATTCCAATAACCACATCAAGACAAAAAGACCCAATGAAAAGATATTTTTCACTCTTATTTTTTCCTAAGGAAACTTATTACCCTGGGATTTCACTTATGAAATCTATGAGTTGAGAGATTCAATCCTCAGTTATATCAGAATGGTATGTATTTCAGTCAAATAACATCAGCACATGTTTGAGGGCCTACTTTTGGAAGGCACTAACTGAGGCAATAGAAGAAACAGAAAGATGTATTCTGTATATGTGTACCCTCAGGCTATTGATAACCTAAATTAAGTTTGTCAAGGAAAATACAGAATAAACGTGAATTTCACATGAGCAATGAATCATTTTTTAGTATACATATTTAATATAAGTATGCCCCATATAGTATTTGGGACATACTTATAGTTTTTAAATCTTTATTCTTTATCTGAAATTCAAATTTAACTGAGTGTTTTGTATTTTCATTTGCTAAATCTGAAAACCCTGTCTATAAAAGAATCATTTAACAAATATTTACTGAGTGCCAATTGTGTGCTGATGATTGGTCTTGATGCTGAATGGAGAAAGGTCAGACAAAAGTCCCTCCTCTTGTGGACCTAAAAGTCTAACAATAAATAAGAAAACAAAGACATAACTACAGAAACATGCTGCGAAGGGAATCAGAAGAGAGCTATGCAGAAGGTTGCAGGAGAACCTTCCAGTTCGAGCAACATCATGTGTGAGGGCTCTGGGGTAGGGTAGAGTTTGCTGTATCAAAATTCAGTGTGACACAATCCTCACTTCACTGCAAGACTGTTTAGTCCATTACCAGGCAGTAATCCCTTTAGCACCTTCCGCCAAGAATTGAGATGACAAAGACTTCGCCCACATATTTCCAACCCTCCCTTCTCCCTACCAGCATTAAAAATCACCAAGTAAGAGGAACCACTCATACCAAGCAGTGTGGGCCATGCTATGGGGTCAACCTTTAAATGAGTGATTAAACAATAATCCTCTCAGTAATTAAGAGGCAAGAATCAAATGAGAAAAAAGGCCACCGCAGCACTGCTTATCAGCCAAGTTCACGTCCTAGGCAGCAAGTGCTCTGAGGCCAGAAGCAGACGAGCTCACAGTTGGCCTCACGGCTTGGAAGGTCATCCCAGGGACTGAGAACTCAAGACTTGAAAGGCAGAAAAGAGAAGCAGGGAAAACAGGTCCCATGCCAGTCAGAGGAATGGGGTGAGCCCAAGGTCATAGCCACAAAAGAATGTGTACCCATTTGGGGGGCTAAAACGCACCCAGAAAGCCCTTTGCTCAACATGAACATGGCTTAGTGTTCTGGTCGGCACAAGGCTGGTCCCCTGTGAGTCCCCAGAGTGAAGACAGAGGAGAGGGTCATGCATCCTCCTCTCCACCAATCCACTCTCTCCCCGCGTGAGGCTGGGAAATAGACCTCTGCACTTCACTGTGGGATGCAGAATAACCGGCCACGTCCGTCTGCTTTAGCAAGTTCAACATTAAAAACCCAGATGTATTGAAAAGATTAATGGGAAAGAATGGTATGATTTGGTTTAGATAATGAGTCTTGCTTTATGACAAAATTTGCCAAGATACTGATACTAGAGCATGGGGACTCAGGGCCCCAGACGACCTCTCCCCTTGTCTCCTGCTGCTGTCCGTGTACCTTGACCAGCTCACCTCACTTGCTACCAGAGCAAACACATCTTATATTTGCTTATGTTGTTCTCTGGGCCCAGAAGGCCTTTCTCTACTTGTGTGCTTAGAAAATTCCTATTGATACTACAAAGCTCAACTCAAATATTCCCTTCTCTGTAAAGTCTTCCTTGCTGCTTGAGCCCCACTTTCTAACACACCACCTCCATGCCCTGACATGCACACTCACACAAGGCATGAATACCCAGCCTCTTTCTTAGGATTGGCATGGTACTTTACTTCTCTATTGCAACAGAGTATTTTGCAATTCCTCTATTGCCATACTGTATTAGCCAGTTAGCTGATGTATCCTTCTTCTTTCACTTAACTGTGAACTCCTTAAAAATTAAGATAATTCATCCTGATCCTGCATTAACACACACAGGACACATAGTATGTGCTCAATAAATACAGAAAGAAAGGAAGACACAGAAAGAAGAACAAAGAAGGGAAAGAAAATAGAAAATGAAGGAAAGATAACTTTCCTATTGAATTTAATGTATTTTTAAAAATCACAAAAGTCTTGATAAAACCTAACATTAAAAGAACGCATCTGTCATTTAAAGGAAGGTAAAATTATATGGACATTCCTTTTTTAATATGCAAGAAATGTGTTGCCGATGATTATTCACAGGTCAGGGTTTCTCCAGCTAGAAATGAGTCTAAATCAGGGACTCTGCTCTAATGAGAATATGGAAGGAAACAGGAAAATTTCTCTGTCACGTGAATTGGGGAACACATGCATATCTCAGCACACACAAAAAACTGGCTAGTCTCTGGAGCCAAATTTATATTTGTTTGTTCTGCAAATAAATTACAATAAAATTTTAACATCCATATACTTCATATTTATTTTAAATCAAAAGACATTTCCTTCTGTGAGCGACACTGTTTTTAACCTATTTCTGATTTTTATTCCCTGGCTAGCTCCCCTAGTACCAAGACAAGAGCATAAAACAAGACTAAGGGAAAATGGAGTGTAAAAAGCAACAACAACAACAACAAAAAGATTTTTAATTTTTTCTACCAACTAAATGTTGGGTTATGTTATAATAGATCACAGAGGGCACAATTCATGAAAATAATGAAAAATAATAACAATTTCATCTTTCAGGCTGAACGATCAGAAGATGTTAATGATGAGGTAAAAAACGAAGTTACCTAGTGAGGGTAGAGTTCAGGAGGTCTTATTAGTAGCTCCGTATTACAATCTAGAAACGTCTTTATGTAGACTAATCATATTGCAAGTCCAGAGGAGATTTACAATCTGATTTGCCACAGAGAACTCCATGTAATCTTCGTTGAGGAGTGACACCATTTTATCTTTGCACGATTCCCTGTTTCTCACACAAGTAATTCCGTCCTTTCTACATTGTCAGCTCTGACAGGCTGATTTAATCTGCAGGATTCTGAATGCCTCTGACCACTGCAGCGAGTCATTAACCTTGACTCGCATAATTGAATTCAAGGTTGATTGCCTGTGACCCTCTGCGCTGAGGTCTTCTAAATGTACATATTCATTACGGGCGGCCTCGCTAAACGGATTGCACAGGGAAAGCTGTAGCAGTCTGCCTGTTTGGTATGCAGGGGGCGAAGAGGGCACTAATTGCATGTTAGAGCTGAGGATTAGATTATGAAACGAGTGAGAAAATGAAGACAGATCCTCTGACACTGTCAGATTAGGGGCAGCGACGTGCGGGAATATGACATTGAAATTTACAGTGACATTAACAGAAAGAAAATTAGAAACAAATAGACATTGGGCATTTTTTTGAAAACCTTCCTATTTTCTACCATCACCTAATAAACAGGATATGGGAGCTAAAGGCTGTATCTTTTCTCGTTTGCATAATCACAGCAGAACAATGG
>NW_023254193.1:0-3297 GCF_002007445.2 Ailuropoda melanoleuca | reverse complement strand
ATTCCAGTCAGAAGAGTCCTGTCCTGGTGGGTGGCGGATGACAGGTGCACCAGGAAGCAAGGGGGTGCAGTCCCGTGAGGCCTGGACAGTCTATTCCCAGTCAGTGCATTCAGGGGCCCTCAGAAGGTGGGAAGGCCAGGAAAGGCCCCAANTTGGGAGGCTGTTCACACGGGCTTCACATGAAAGATGCATCCTCTTTCGGACTGTGAAAATATAAGCAGCTGCATTTAGAGGGCAGCCGTTTTCCTGGGTGCTGGGTGGGCATTCCTGCTCACAGAGTAGCTCTGTCAGGGATGGCACCTCGTGGATGCGTATCTACTATGACTGAGACGCTGTGTTCGGGTCCTGGGATTCCAGTCAGAAGAGTCCTGTCCTGGTGGGTGGCGGATGACAGGTGCACCAGGAAGCAAGGGGGTGCAGTACCGTGAGGCCTGGACAGTCTATTCCCAGTCAGTGCATTCAGGGGCCCCCAGAAGGTGGGAAGGCCAGGAAAGGCCGCAGGGAGGGGTGGGTCCTGAGCTGGAGGCCTCCAGAAGGAAGGGCAGGGACGAGGCTGTGACAGGCAGCGCCGGGCTTCCAGGGATCCAGCCTGGGGTCTCATTGCTCTGAGTGTGTGTCCGGGGATTGAGAGGAGGGTAAGCTGATGATAGACGAAAGTCAGCGACATCACACACGAGCACATCTTAAAAGTTTGGCCTTATTTTGTTAAGTCAGTAGCATACATGGATAGTATTTTTTTTCTTTCCTACTTTCAGGGGAACTTGACGTAACTGTGTAGGCACCATTCAGCTGCCAGTGCTCACTCCCTTAACAGTTCTCTTCGCGTTCTGGATAGCTCTGTTCACCCCTAGCAGCACATAAGGATGCAGGTTTACCAGTCTTTGGACTGGGGAAGTCACTGTGCAGTGTGTGTGTATGATATATTTAATATATGGAACATATGATGGATATGTAAATGTATGCGATATGTGATACCAAAATCTTACCATTTTTCTAAATCCAGTCGTGGAGATTGTTGAACGTCTCCTGCGAGCCATTCCTTCTTTTTCAAGGGCAGTCCTGATGCTGTGCTCCTGGTTAAAGTCAGCGTGCTTAACTGTTTAACACCCTCTCTAGAATAGGGTTTGCTGACCTGGGATCCAAGGACCCTGGGGGGCCCACACGGAAGCTTTGGGACCCTGAAAGTCCCACAGCCGCGTGTACCGTCCCAAGGTGTGGACACGCCTGCGTGTCTGGGGAGAGGCCCCGGGGGCCTGCATCCCCACCACCATCCCCCCCCAGGCCGACTGGACCTCTGTACCACGCCTGTGCCAAACGCTCCTTGGGACGCCCTCAAACCGTCCTCCGGACTCAGCGCTGGACACAAAGGTTGTCCTCACTCCTCACTGCACGGAGAGGACACGGAGGCTCCCGCTGTGTGAAAACTTGCCCAGGGATTAAGAGCAGCTGACTGAAGGCCAGAAAGGGGCAATGTGGCTTTTAAGAGGGGCTTGGCCTAAACCCAAGAGAGTGGTTAAACTTCTAGCAGAATCTAGCTGCGAAACCTTACCTGGTGGCTTGCCTCGACTGTTTGGAGTCCCAGCTCCATGAGATGGTGCGCCTGTCACCGCACCGCTTGGGTGGGAGTGGTTTTTCTGCCGTGGCTCCTCCTCCACAGACTTTTCCTTAGGGCTGTGAGAAAGTGGTGCCTTTCGTGAGGACTCAGTGTGCGGGCTGTGGTTCTGCCTCCGTTGCAAGCCCCTTGAAAGTCCCCCATACTATATATAGACACGCATAGCTTCTTTTCAGTTTTTGAGATAGGAGTTTGTCCAAACAGATGTTTGACTATTCATCTCATGGTGGGATGTGTTAAAGGTGGGGTTAATTTTGGTTCCAGTTACTGTGTCACGTTCATTTGCATGCGTTAAAGGAACAGCTGGGATGCCTTCCATGTTTGTTTGACTTTGGCTAAATTAAAGTCTACCCAAGTCCCTCAGATGCCTGGAATGGAGCCAGCATCCTGTCTTCAAAGTGTGAGCTCTAGGATAACTGCTTGAATTAAATGTCAGGTTAAGGAGATCAGGCTACCTCTGTGAATCCCCCCCACCCCCACCGTCTCTGTAATAGAGAGCAATTACAGCATATGACCTTCCACACAAATGTCACTTTTTTGTTTGTTTGTCTCTGCAATATCTCCTTGGTCTAGGATTATGGAAACATTTGGATTCACGCTTCACTTGGGATAAATCTGAAAGCAATGCACGTGGTTAATTAAGAACAAGGTTTTTGGCGTCACACGGATCTTGGTCACAATCCCAGACTCTCCAGTTCCTAATTCTGTGGCCTTTATCATTTATAAGATGATGTCCCACGATCACCTCTGGTTACCGTGAGGATTTAATCGAATGTTCACGAGGACTGGTTCCTCCTCCCACGATATTTTGTCCGGGAGCCACATCAGCGAGGTGGCCCTTGACCTTGACCGCCTCCCCTAAGAGTGCAGCCTCCTGGCCCCCACGCCAGCATTCTTAATCTCCCATACACTTGATTTTTTCCATAATTCATATGACCACTTGCATACCATGCGTTTGACATATTTACACGTTCGTCTGTCTTTACTCATTAGAATAGCGAGATAGCGCATGCAGGGCTGTTACTGGACGGCTTATGGCAGTCAGTAAACTTGGTGCGTATTTGTTGAGTGAGTGTGCTGCTTAGCGCAGAGCCTGACATATGGTGAGTGCCCACTGAGTCATCAGTGATATTAACCATCATAAAAGAATAAAGGAGAGTGAAAGGGAGATTTTTAAGCAGTGGAGATGAGATGAATCCCAAGATGGACTCCAAATAACTAACGCCGTGTTTATGTTCTTCCAGGACTGCAAAGTACTGCAAATACTAATCTACTCCTTATTGTCTGTCGTTTGGGATAGATACAAGAAATCAGGTGTTCAGAGCCTTGCAAAAACACCAAACAAAACAAAACAAAAACCCCACACATTTGGGCTACGTCTTATTTACCTTTTTAAGTGTATTTAAAAAAAATACTGTGCCAAAAAAAATACATACATAGAAGCAGGGAGCCTAGAAGAGCTTGCTGGGAGTGAAATCCTAGATCTGACATATAGGAAACTCTTAGAAGTTAGAAAGTGGAAGTCCATGCTATTCTTGAAAATACAGTTTCTCCACTTCAAAGAAGAAGAAGGGAAAAAAAGCTTCTCTACCTCATTTAATGTTATTTAAAATCTCAAATAAGCTATCAAAACCAAAAGCAAATTAAAAACCAAAGGGAATTTCAAAAATGCTTTTTCAGACTAT
>NW_023254192.1:8455-9385 GCF_002007445.2 Ailuropoda melanoleuca | reverse complement strand
TATCTCCCACAGCAGCCCTTTGGGGAAAATACCATCATCTCTTCTATGATCCAGATGAAGACACTGGAGGTCGGAGAGCTTTGGTAAGTTTCTGTGTCCAGCCAGGATATAAGCCTACCCAGTTCAACCTCTGAACCCCTGGCATTGCCCATCTTCTGTGAGATTAGACAAGACTGAGGGAATCCATCTCCCTTCCCTACGAGAGCAACAGGGATGAGAAAATCTCTCTGTGCTCTTAGGATGCATTTTTATACTTTTTGATGTTGGGAAAGGGAGAATAGTCCCGAACCATTCTGGAGCATCAGCTGGATTTGAGCCACTGGGAGTGGAGGGGAAAATGCTTTGTAGTAGACTCTTACCAGCAAGTTTTGAGCGGAGGAGAATGTGATTTCCCAGGCCTCTTCTCAGATTCAGTCCCTGCCGCAGGTTGTGCACAGACTGTGCTCAGCCCCCACCAGTGCGCTGGAGGTCAGCCTTCGCGGACCCTGTGTGGCTCTCCACCTGCCTAGCAGCCACTCCCAAGCACTCGTGAAATGATGCAGCAACAAGCTGCCCTGACTCACTCCTGAAGTCTGTCCACACCAGCCTCTGCCACCCCCGCTCCGCAGAGACCACACTTACTAAGATCACTGAAGAGCCTCTGGCTCCTAAGCCCACGCGGAAATTCTTCTCTGTGACTCTGGTCTCCGTGGTGCTTGATCCAATGGGCTGCTGCTATGCTCTATATCCTCTCCAGCAGGGCAATAGCATCGCTACGGGGCTGTCTTCTCTTCCAGGTTGTTTCGGAGACATTTCTTATAATTGGCAGGAGAGCCTAAGTATTCCGTCTGGGGCTGGTGATGGTGTTAATGACAGATCAAGACCCCAAGCAGTTCCAGCTGTCTCTATGTGTTCCGTAGGCAGGAATTCCACTCAATAAGTTCGAATCTT
>NW_023254192.1:0-2505 GCF_002007445.2 Ailuropoda melanoleuca | reverse complement strand
AAGGAAGAAGGAAAGCTAGACATTTCTCTCTCCTGCCACGGGCATCTTCCCAGGTAGCGTGATGGGAAGGCACATCCCCAGGATGGCCGGGTTTGCAGGGAGGACCCTATCGGCATCATTTAACCTTCTACCACAGCCAGCCGCGGTCTCTTCTTCCCTGGAGTAGCCAGTACATACAACATGCAGGAGGAAAGGAACAGTTTGCAGCTGCTTCCCACAGAACCCGGCTGGAATCTGCCAGGGACTTCTCTGCATCGGAGACGATTTACCTGGCTGGCCTTCAAGGCAAAAATGTGGATGACAGAGAGCCAGGGATGTCAGATTTTGAGCCTGCTGCTGGCTGTGTTTCTTAGCTTCTAGCCCACAGGCCCAAGGTCTATCCTGAAGTGGAAACAATTAAAAGCTCTAGCTTTTTCATTGTATTGTAATTACCACAACATCTCTGGTACAAACTATGACTCACTTACCGTTCTAGGCGGATAGCGTCTGGACTGCCACCAAGGAAACCCTTTGTAGGTTGCAGAGTGGTATCACTTGATGCCCTCAGAAAGCTCATAAGGAAGAGGCTTTGTTCAAGGCAGGAAGGGGGGAGGGGTCTACTCTTCATAGAGGAGGCATCTCACTGAAAACACTTGGGCCCTGACACCCCCTGGAATGTTGTTGGTAGTTAAAAGGCTTTATTGTTGTTTTCATTATGGTGCATATTGTTCTTGTCAGCATTTATCTGCAAGATGATCATGGGAGTTCAGTCCGTAGGGAAGCACCTTATGAATATATGTGAATTCTTTTTACTTAAATTGCATTTTTCCTTTCTTTATCATTTCTCTGTTGGAGGCAACCAATGGAGGATTTCCTCTGGCAGGTATACAGCATGTAGTGCCTAAGAGAAAGCAATCAATCATAAATTTTGTAGCAGTGCTGGCAGGGTCAGGATTGTATCTCTTCTGATAAGTCCTGGTTCAAATACTCTGAAGTTTCCTCTAGTAGCAGTCACAACTTTTGCCAGTGACAAAAATCCAGGCTTGAACTGGCTTCAGCACAATGGAGAATTTACTGTCTATGGCCTTTGGAAACTCAGATGCTGGTTTGGCTTTGACTTGATCTAGAGTTGAAGTTTCTCTCTTGTCAACACTGCCCTTTCCCGTGTCAGATTTATTCCCACCTCATACCCCCCAGAAGCTCCAGGTTTATCCCATCACAAGGCCAAACCCATCGGAGAAGAGCAAATATTTTGACTCAGAATTTCTTTTCAAATCCCTGAAATTCACTATATGGGACCAGCCTGGGTCACATGCATATTCCTAAACGTATCTCTGTGACCAGAGAGGGCCATGATCCTATTGGTTTAAGCATAAGGTGTGGGTGAAATCCCACAGCCTATGGGGCTGAGAATCAGGGAGGATGGACTGCTGCAAACAAACCCCACGTAAACAATCCCAGTAAATCAGTGCCTCCGTAGGAGGAGAGGGGAATCGTTGCTGGAGAGGAGGATTGTACATGCCCACCACACCTCTGTAGTCTGGGTACCTCTAAATGTGGTCTGAACACCCCACGGATCGCAGAGGGAGTGGGGCTTCTGTCCCGAAGGGTTGCCCTCATTTTTTTAGTTAACTCCCAAAATTCCTAAATTCTTCAAAACCCAGAAATCCGTGGAGAGCTGCCACAGTCAGAACCTTGTTGGCGGGGGTGGGGGGGAGAGAATGAACTAATGCAAAACCAGAAGGTTTTCCTGAAAGATAAGATCTTCCAACTACTGGCAAATATCCCCAGAGCATCCAAAACAGAGTTTAAATATTTATTTTCTCTGAAGGAACTTTGAGAGATAGAATTATGCAATCTAATGATTTTTTTAAAAGATTTTATTTTTATTTATTCGACAGAGATAGAGACAGCCATCGAGAGAGGGAACACAAGCAGGGGGAGTGGGAGAGGAAGAAGCAGGCTCATAGCAGAGGAGCCTGATGTGGGGCTCGATCCTACAACACCGGGATCACACCCTGAGCCGAAGGCAGATGCTTAACCGCTGTGCCACCCAGGCGCCCCACAACCTAATGATTTTTAAATGGGCTCCTGAAAACAACTAACTTGACTCCTGTTGACCAAAGACCTACTCCATGCCAGAATCAGTACAAGATGCTTGGTGAATTATCTCCCACAGCAGCCCTTTGGGGAAAATACCATCATCTCTTCTATGATCCAGATGAAGACACTGGAGGTCGGAGAGCTTTGGTAAGTTTCTGTGTCCAGCCAGGATATAAGCCCACCCAGTTCAACCTCTGAACCCCTGGCATTGCCCATCCTCTGTGAAATTAGACAAGACTGAGGGAATCCATCTCCCTTCCCTACGAGAGCAACAGGGATGAGAAAATCTCTCTGTGCTGTTAGGATGCATTTTTATACTTTTTGATGTTGGGAAAGGGAGAATAGTCCCGAGCCATTCTGGAGCATCAGCTGGATTTGAGCCACTGGGAGTGGAGGGGAAAATGCTTTGTAGTAGACTCTTAC
>NW_023254191.1:0-1078 GCF_002007445.2 Ailuropoda melanoleuca | reverse complement strand
CATATAACTTTCCACTCCCCCCAAATTTCACTCCTAATTGTGCCTGTTGACCAGAAGCCTTACTGATAACAAAAGCAGCCAATTAACATATATTTTGTATGTTAGATGTATTATATATTGTAGTCTTCCAATAAAGTGGGCTAAAGAAAATATTCAGAAAATCATNGGGGTAAGGAGACTAACTAGAAAGAGAGACAAAGAAAACTTCTGGAGTTTAAGATACAGTTTATATCTTCCTTTTGGAGGTGGTACAGATAAACACTTGACCCTTGAACAATGCAGGGGTTAGAGGTTCCGACTCCTTTGCATCAAAAATTTGCATATAACTTTCCACTCCCCCCAAATTTCACTCCTAATTGTGCCTGTTGACCAGAAGCCTTACTGATAACAAAAGCAGCCAATTAACATATATTTTGTATGTTAGATGTATTATATATTGTAGTCTTCCAATAAAGTGGGCTAAAGAAAATATTCAGAAAATCATAAAATACATTTACAGTACTGTATTTTATTTATCGAAAAATCTGCATATACATGGAACCATGCAATTCAAACACATTTTTCAAGAGTCAACTGTAAATATTTCTTAATGCTCATCAAACTGAACACTGAAGAGTGAGGATTTTATTTTATGAATTATTTTTTTTCCTTCTCTCCCCTGCCCTCCCACCTCTATTTTCTTCTCCTCCCTCTCTCTTAGGAATATATGGGGACATTCTCCCTTCCCCTCCTCTTTCTCTCTCTCTCTCTCTCTCTCTCTCTCTTTCTTTCTTCATAGGCTCCATGCCTAGCATGGAACCCAGCACAGGGCTTGAACTCACAACCCTGAGATAGAGACCAGAGCTGAGATCTAGACTCACACGCTCAACCTGACTAAGTCATCCAGGCACCCCTACCCAGGGAAATTCTAAAGGGAAAAAAAAAAATGAGAGATGTAGCTGACCCTCCACGTTCCCCTTTCAATATCCACCTACCCCTTCTTCCTTATTAAGAGGACCCCAATTTTGTTCAAGGTATCAATCTGCCCTGTGAGAAATTCTCCCCTCCCACATGTTCCTGCAACTAAGGGTAGGGCCGC
>NW_023254190.1:0-4942 GCF_002007445.2 Ailuropoda melanoleuca | reverse complement strand
CTCAGTTGGTTAAGCATCTGACTCTTGATTTTGGCTCAGGTCATGATCTCAGGGTCATGAGATTGAGTCCCACATTGGGGCTCCCCAATCAGTGTGGAGTCTGCTTGAGATTCCCTCTCTCCCTCAGCCCCTCCCCTCTGCATGCACTCTCCCTCCCTCTCATTCTTTCTCTCTTTCTATCTCTCTCTCTAAAATAAATAAAATCTTAACAAAAAAAAAGAAGAAGAAGAGATGGGGAGAACTCATTAATTTCATTTTGGAAGCTTGACATGGCCACAAAAGATCCAAGTAGAGAAATCTTATATATAAATACACCTAGAATTTGGGGAAATGATTGGACCAGGGTCAGAAACTTAGCTTTGGAGGCCATAGAAAATGAATGAGTAAAACCACAAGGGTGAGTGTAGTTATGTAGAGACAGTGTGGAAGCTGAGAGAAGAAGTGGGTCTAGGACAGCAGCCTGAAGAGTAGCAACAATGAAAGGATAAGCAGATGAAGAGGAGTATAGAAAAGGGACTGAAGGAAACACCCAGAGGTAAAATATAATGAGAATGAGGAAGTAAAGAGAATAAATTTAGATGGAAGGAATCATCTACAGTGGTAATGATGTTATGAGATCTAGTCAAGAATGACTGTACTTACAGGTATACAAAAAACACCTATGCAAAGAAGGAGAGAAAGACTTCATGCTGTAAAGAACTAAATGGCATAGGAGAGGCAATATTAATAGTGACAAAATGCAGAACACAATCCAGTTAAAAGTCGCAAAGAAGTTTTTTGTTGTTTCTTTTCTTCCCCCCCAGAAGAGGTGGGCTATGAGTTAATTCTTGATGAATAATGGTTGTCTAGATAATTGAAGGAAATGTTATGTTGAATAAATATTCCAGTGTTTTAGAGACCCAATCCTTTATGAAAATGTATAATGGTGTGATATCAGTTTTAAGCATGGTCATTAATATAAACTGGCTTATGATTTTTTAAAGTGAAATTTATTATTTTAAGCTGTTCAGCATTCATTCATCAAACTTCTGTTAACAGTCTCTGATTTCACTTGACTAGATAGTTCACCCTAAGTTTAGATCCTTTTTTGGGATGGTCAAGCTGCCCCCTCTGCCTTCCCTCCTCTAGGTAAAACATGGAGCTTGTACCTAAAACCCTTCTTAGGTTANATGGAGCTTGTACCTAAAACCCTTCTTAGGTTATTTTGTGGGTGATACAACTGAATCTCTTTAGCTCTTAAATGACAGAATGTTCCACAAATCAAAAACTATCACATATGAAAGCTGGAACATCCATTAGTTATAATTTTGTCCCCCATTTCACAGGGAGCTAAATTTAGTCCTAAGAAGATCAACTAACCATCTAAGACCGCACAACAGTACAAGAAGATCAGGTAATGCCAGTCTAGGGCTCTATTTGCCTCTCATTAAATGTTCTATTTCCTCACTACATTTCACCATTGGTCTTCCAGCAGGTGAAACTTAGCCATAGTGTTTGGTTTGAATTATGAGTACATAAATCAATGAGACTCAGTTCCAGGATTTCGTTTGAGCTACTGGGGAAGCATACTTCTTTTTCTCATTGTATTTGAATTTGAGCTGCTATGATTATCATACTCTTAAAAAGGAAGAATTCATTGGAGAACGGTGCTAACACAGTAGAAAACAAAGGCAAAAGGCAGACAGAAGTCAACTCTTTAGGCCACAAGATGAGCCGTGTGTCAAGCCACACCTTATAAAGAGCCCTGTCCTTGGCAGTGCCAACTAAAAGTGCTCCCCAAATTTCTCTTTTTGCATAAACCAGTTTACATTGTGTTTTCTGTCACTTGCAAGTCAAAGGGTCCTGATCAACAGTATTGCCTCTTCCACTGCCCCTTAGCTGTGAAAGCCAGGATGACCGTCACGAAGGTAAAACACACTGGTTCTAAGAAGTCAAGGCTGTAGAGACTCACAATCTTCCATTTCAAATCAAATTTCCGTGGTAACACCACTTCCTGAGAAGCCTCTGGCTTGAACAACCAAACCCACTCGGCTCTGTCTCTTCTTTTGCTTCATTACGAAATCAAGGTGAAGAGACTGTTGTTCTGATTCTTAACGAAAGTAATCATCAGACCTTGGTGCCCATGCTGGGAATGAGCTGGCTCAACTTTCCCCAAACTGTACCAAGGAGCCCTTGAAATCAACTCACCATCTCCCTGCTGATTAAACCCAAAGAGAGTTTTTAAAAACAAGTTGATTGCTTCAACAAGGACAATTTTGGCAATGTTTTCTTCATATTAATTATAGATTTAAACTGAGAAAATCAACATTAAGTATCTCCATGGAAAGGATGAAGATAAGGAAGTGATTTGGGGGTGAAGAGAGCTGGGGTCTTGGGGTCAGAAAACCTAATTCTGATCTGAACTCTGCCCCTCATTGGCTGTGTAACTTTGCCATCTCTGGACTGTATTCTGGACTGTATCTCTGAATACCGATATCTCTGGACTTACCGATAGAATAAAGAAGCTGAATTATTTGTTTTTTTGGCAGCTACTTATCTAATAATACCATATCAGAATCATTGAGATGATGCATTTCAGGGTCAGAGAATCCAGGATCTTCACACTAATTCACTGCTTTATTGTTCCACACACAGAGTCTAACCGCCTTGGTCATCTGTTTCATTTTCTAGAAATTGGGGGGGTGGATAAAGGTATTTCTATTTTAGGGCTGTTTTAAGGACTAAATGAGATTATACACATGTAGTTTAATTCACATCATAAGTTCAACAAACTGTATCAATTATTAACACTGACATAATTTTATAAAGGTCCCCAAAGATGAAATGAAAGACCAAGTCTTTTGAAGCCAGGAGCCTTGTTGTTTGATATGCTCTAAGTACTGTTTTAACATACAGAGCCTACGATAAGCATACACAGGAGGTAGGGAGGAGATCGTCATCTTCAAATTAATTTCTTTCTTTCTTTCNTTCAAATTAATTTTTCTTTCTTTCTTCTTTCTTTTTCTTTCTTTTTCTTTCTTTCTTTCTTTCTTTCTTTCTTTCTTTCTTTCTTCTGCTTAAGCAAGTTAATACAGTGAGTACATAAATATATTTTAAAAATTTAAAAATATATATTCCATGAGAATGAGAGAGTTCTTTCCTGATTGGAACTCCTTTCACAAGGTATGTCTTAGTAGAAAAAAAGGTTTTCTCCACACCACCCAGAATCTGCCCTCTGGTCCTTGAGTTTGTGGCGGTATGGATGCTTTATAACTGCCTGGGAATTCTGTAGGGAGGCCGGCCTATTTTCATATACCAGGCAGTAAACTCTCCCTGCTAACTCTGGGCATGTGAGGACAACTGAGTATAAATCCCTTTCCCTCCTCAGAACCCTGCTTGTAGCACTATAGGGGCTGAACATCTTAGTTAAAAAAAGTCTTCGTCTTAGCACGACGTTGTCTAAAACTGCAGATTTTTGCACTGGAAGACTTCAAGGTGTTAGACCATGGTAAAATATATCCTTTAAAACCTTTTTTTTTTTTTTTTAGAAGATGGGTAGAGGAAATCCAAATTTTGACATCTGAAAAGGCTTCCATCTTTTTTATAATATCATTTCTCAACAGGCTTCTTGAAGAAATATGACAGAAACAGTTGCTTTGGAGAACAGTGAAATTCTGTTTAATACAGAAATGAGAGTAAATCTCTTTTCTGTGGTGTTTCAGTTCTAATCAGTCTTAAGTAATAGTGAAGAGACATTTATTGGGAGCATAATTTACTCTTCACACAAAAGAAAAAAAAAGACTAGAATAATTTACTACATTTACATCTCTAACCCAAACATGAAATGGGAGGGAAACCAATTTTCTTATCATAGGAGATGGTGAATTACAGGAGAAAAGAGGATAATTAATTTATCTTCTTATAAGACATGAAAATATCCAAGAAAAAATTATTGCAAATTAAAAAGAAAAAGTACAGAAAGAGAAACAAGTACAATGCAAATACCTTTGATCTCAGAACCTTCCTTTTTTCTGTCATGAAAAAGGAAGACACTACCCTCATCCCAGTCAAACATAATGAGTGTAGATTCTTGAAAGGGTTGTAGCTTCAGTTTGACTTGTAATGTTCCCTCCTGCTGGAAATTTTCTATATCACACTCTCTTTCCACTGCACACTTTTTAAATTTAATTACTTCCTTTACATACAAAAGAAGTAATGCTTCCAGAGCACAGTTCCAAATATGTTGAGCTTATGTGCAATCTTACCATGGGGCTAACATTTTGCCCAAAGTTTCCCCATTCATCTTGAAAGTTTCTTTCTCTGAAAAAGATGTTAGCTTTCTCCCCAAGAAATCCCATATGAAATGAGGGAGTTCATGTCCTAAAATTCATCAGTTCTGGAATATTCTAATCTAATTGCAGCCATGAGTGCTTTCCTCAGATGTTGTTTTTTGATAAATACATCACCCACAGACAGGGAGGCCCAGTTAAAAACAGGATGCTTTCCAGAAGTCCATGTGTCAAGACTTTGGCTCTCAGTTCATCTATCCTCATTGGTACATGATTTAAACAGTGATGGATGGACTCAACGGTTCAGAGTGCATTCCAGCTACATTATAGGTTATGTGTTTTTTGTAGGTTTTGAAAGAAAATTCTTTCTGAAATCTTTTTAAGAGTAAACCTGCCAGGAATGCAAAATAGTGCACTGCTTTGGAAAAGAGTCTGGCAATTCCTCAAATGATTAAACACAGAGTGACCCTATGACCTAGCAATTTTAGTCTAAGATACACACCCAAGAGAAATGAAAGCCTAGGTCCACACAAACACTTGCACACAAATGTTTATAGAAGAATTATTCATAATAGCCAAAGGTGGAAACAATCCAAATATCTATCAAAGAATGAATGGATAAACAAAATGTGGAATATCAAGACACTGGGATATTAGTCAGCAATAACGAGGAA
>NW_023254189.1:0-3121 GCF_002007445.2 Ailuropoda melanoleuca | reverse complement strand
CCCGTAAACCAGCTATTGATGACAATGCCAAAGGCAGAGCTCCAACGCTGTTCTGAACGACGACAGCATCAGTAAAATAAGTGGGTATCCCCCTCCCAAAACAACATCTTTGAGGATCGCCCCTCCTCTGAATGCACCCACACTGAGGAGTCTATTAAATCCAGTCTCCTGGGGTGCCTGGGTGGCTCCGTCAGTTAAGCATCATTTGGCTCAGGTCATGTTCTTGCAGTTGTGGGATCGAGCCCTGCATCAGGCTCCATGCTCAGTGCGGAGTCTGCTTGGAATTCTCTCCCTCCCCTCATGAGCACTCTCTCTCACTCTCTCAAATAAATATATAAATAAATTCTAAAAAAAGGGAAAATCCAGTCTCGTGATTTTTATAGCCATCCCTTGGTACATCACTACGATGCGTTCCCCAGCTCAACATAACCCCGAATAAGTTATTATTAATGAGGGGCACGGGGCACTTCAACAGCTAATCAAGAAAATCACGAGCCACGACCCTGCAGAGACGTTAGCATCCTGTGGGTATGTGCCAAGGCCCAGAAGTGTATGCATGCATTACACATGTGTGCAGATATACACACACAGCACAGATTTATGGCTCATGCCCGAATCATCTTTAGTAGGTTCATCCTAAATATAGATAATAAATTCAATGCTAATAGTAGTTGAGACCTTTAAAATCCTCCAGAGGAAAACACAGCACTACCGTTCACATCCCCTTGCACTGATTGATCGACTGTGGTTTTCTCATTTCTCTAGCCTTGCAAGAATAAAAGGGCATTAAAAAGATACAACTAAGAAAATACAGCAGAGTGGAAGCAAAAACACTAACACAGGACTTCCCCACAACACTTGCTTCCCGACTTAAAACTTGAGAGAGTGTCGGTTTCACAGAGACTGGTTTGGGGGCCTCGAGGTTTGGGGTTCATATTCTTTAAACCCTGATCTAATGCAAAAGGACCTTTTTAAGGCAGAATTACACCACTTTTTCCCCCACCCAACTATGAATGAGTCGGTCTATCAGCCTCTGGTTAACCAAAAACACCTGCAAGAAGCAACAGCTGCCGACCCACGCTTGTGGGGCAGAGGTTCGGGAAGAAAACGGCCTTCTGCCAAGTCCTGGCAGCCAGGCTGTTTACAAGAGGTGGGACTGTCCAGAAGGGAAGGGCAAACATTAGAATCCGAGAGACCTGGGTGCAAATTATCCGTCTCTGCTCCACCCTTCTAGCTGTGTGACCTTGAGCAAGTTGCTACCCTTCCAATGTCCCCTTTTCAGGAGCTATACAAGGTGGCTTCTGTGACAGCGAGTGTCCTCCCAGGGCTGTGGGGAGGGCTGACTCTGTATGTCAAGTGCTTGGTGCAGTGCCTGGGACATCATCCAGCTGTTCTTCCTTATGGCGAAGACAACAAATCCCCCTCCCACCCTTGTAACCCTCCTCCAAGGGGGACACGCACACAGCACTAGTGGGCTCTAAAGGTGATACCATCCATATTCAAGAGGATCACAGCAAAAGAGGACAGGTCCTGCTGTTCTCTTACAATAGAAACACAGCCTGGCAAAACGTCTCCTTGCCCAAACCCGGAGTCTTCGGAAACAGCGCTGGGGCTCTCCTTACCAACGACGTAGCCCATCAGGAAACAGACAGACTAAAGGAAGGAGACATCCAGGGAGCTGAAACAGCGACTGAGGCAGAAGCAGAGAATATGAGAGGGGGCAAAACAAGGAAATGAAGAGGGGAGGACAGGTCAGCAGAACAGAGTTGCCTGTTCACACGTCAACACCTCGCTGGCGCTTCTTCCAGGGTTGGGAGCGGCTTCTCCAGCACATGGAGGGCGCACGGAGGGCGGATGCTCCAGCAGCAGAGAGGGGACACTGGGAAGCAGACATCCCGATCCGGAAGCGGATCCAGACTTGGGGAGTATAAAGGGAGGCAGCTCCGTCGCACCTGGACACATCGCACTCACTGCTCTCAGATCACCCTCCACAGGGAACGCGGAGAAGCACCTGCCACATACCCATCCTAGGGAATGCTTTCAGTAAACCTGGAGAAAGATGGGAGGTCCAAACCAACGTTAACCACTTGCTAGCCTGGTGTCCACATCTAAGTTTGCTTATGAGCCATGCAGTCTATCAAAAAAATAAGTCACTGGAAATTTTATGTTCACCAAGGGGTGGGAGCTATGGCAGCATGACCTAGCCTGAGACTCAGCTGTCTCTGGCCGTGTGATGACCTCCGGCCATGGGCACTAGAAAGAAATTTACTGAAGGGTGTGTGTGTGTGCGTGCGCGCACACGCCCGTGTGTCAGAGAGAAGCTCTCTCCCCCAGGCAGCCTGGAGAAGACACGAACATTGACTCCTGTGGAGGGAAGGGCAGAAAAGAAGCTAAAGGAGCATTTCCACATCCAGCTCTGACCCACGAGGGTCCAGACAGTGGTGTCTGGCCAGCACAGTGTGCCGCCAGAGGGGAGAGGCACGTGGGCTCCATTTAAACACGGAACACAGTCTTCCAAGAAGCCAAGACTCCAGGGACACACGGACAGGACTCAGGCACCAGGATATACACAGCTTGCAGCCTGGCAGCTCCAGGAGGTACACCCTTGGCGGGGACCTCATCCTTCTCAGGAAGAGTCCCGGCCAGGGCTGATTAGCGTACAGGCCACAACCACAAAGCAGACCGAGATGTATGTCAAAAGGCTGCTCCTGACCAGCAACCCCTGAACCACTTAGAACCAAATGGATGAGACTAAGGGAAGAGACAGAGGTTACCCTCACGAATGGAATAACCTCACTGTAACCCAGGCTGGGGTGGGGACCTGGAGAAAGTCAGGGGTAGCCTTTAGAAATGCCTTGCACGGGCTCCTGGGTGGCTCAGTTGGGGAAANGTGGCTCAGTTGGTGAAACGTCTGCCTTTGGCTCAGGCCATGAGATCAGGGTCCTGGGATCAAGCCCTGCCCTACACTGGGCTCCCTCTCTCCACCCCCCACTCATGCTCTCCCCCATCTCTTTCTAAAATAAATACATAAAATCTTTAAAAAATGAAAAAAGAAAAGAAAAAAAGAAAGAAAGCCCTTGCAAACCCGATGAGGCTTTAGTCAGCAGGTGTTGCACGCAGG
>NW_023254188.1:0-6090 GCF_002007445.2 Ailuropoda melanoleuca | reverse complement strand
ATTTATTTATTTGAGAGACACAGAAAGAGAGAGAGAACCTGTGCAAGTAGGGGGAGGGGCAGAGGGAGAGACTCTTCAAGCAGACTCCCCGCTGAGCACGAAGCCCAAGTGGGGGCTCAACTTTGGAAGCCATGAGATCATGACCTAAGCCAAAACCAAGAGTCGGACATTCAACCGACTGAGCCACCCAGGCAATTAAATTGAGACTTCCTTAAAAGGACTAAACATGGAATACAGATAAAGACTAAATATCGAACTGATAAAATTTTTTTTTATAAAAAGGTACAGATTTTCAGATTAAAAGACTTCATGAATCAAGTCCCGATAACTTTATGTCATGCCAAATATTTCAGGCTAAGAGATTTCTTTTTTTTAAGATTTATTTATTTATTTGAGAGACACAGAAAGAGAGAGAGAACCTGTGCAAGTAGGGGGAGGGGCAGAGGGAGAGAATCTTCAAGCAGACTCCCCGCTGAGCACGAAGCCCAACTGGGGGCTCAACTTTGGGAGCCATGAGATCATGACCTAAGCCAAAACCAAGAGTCGGACATTCAACCGACTGAGCCACCCAGGCGTTCCAAGATATTCTTTTACTGTACATTTTACAACTCTGTTTAGCAATAGTAAAGAAATCATGTCAGTAGGTCAATACTTCTAGTGCTTAATATCAATACATAAGCCGAAGAACATTTTCAAAACTCTCATTTAATTATCCTACGGGCAAATGTTAATTCTTTTCCATCTCTTCCAGAATCCTAAAAACAGACCCATGTTTTCAAAGAGCAATAAACTGGTTAATGCCTTGTTCACAGATAATAAATCTTACAGAAAATATTTGACTCAACTTCCCTAAATTAATCATGATTATGTGTTCAGTGATTATCAGAGCAACATCTCGTCAGTGGTTGGATTGCACTGAACACAGTAAAAGCTCTATTTGGATTTAATCTCAAGCTTTCCAAAAGTTGCCAGTAGACTATGTGCCAACATTCATCTTCCCTTTGGAAGCTTGGAACAAGGCATGAGCAAAATGGTGCGGGGACACCAGCTTCCGTACCTGATTCATGCAGAACAGTGGTGTGGGAGAGCAGCAGCCAGAGGAGGGCTGAGCAGCCCATGGTGGGAAGGCTTCAAGCTACCGGGATACATGGGGTTCCCACTTTATATGCTCTCCAGGCTCCCCTGTGGGGGCAGGCCCCTGCAACCTGATGCTCTTTTCAGGCTTGGATTGGCAGGCATTCAGAGCAGGGGACAACTCGTTTGCTTTGGCATTTTGTGTATATTTACAACGGGGAAAGGGTGAATCTAATTGTTAGAAGGATTCCATGGAATAGTTGGAAGGTGAAATCGGAGACAAGGGACGAATTGTGTGCTGGTACCTCGCTAAGCAGGTGGGACCCCCTAGCTCCTTAGGGGGAAAGAGAAGGTACCGACAGCCCTAGACATCACTGAAGACGTCATTCCCCTTCAGGTGTGGGCCTTTCTGGAGAAAGAACCTGCTGATACCTACTCATCCTTCAATGCCCACACCTGCCTTCCTCCCACCTTGAAGTTTTTCTTTATTCCTCAACTATGTTCTCTAATTCCTACAGCACCCACTTGGTACCCCTCTGATAACACTCAACACATTCTGCTGCAGTTGTAGCTACTAGTTTTAGTCTTATTTCCCCATTGGCTTGAAACCCTTCGTGGAAGGAAGGGCTTCTCTTTGTATCACTTATAGTCCTGCTTATAATATTGCTTACTTGTAATATGCTTAGCATGATGCCTTGTACTTAAATATTTGTTGAATTGAACTTTGAATTACTTGCTGATGTCTAATGCCTTCAAGGGATTGTTTCCCTAATGGATACTTTTTCTCAACTTAGATCATTGGCTTATAGTAGCAAATTGTCCCGTAATCACAAAGAATTCTCCTCTGCTCCAAGCCTCGTTCCCTCCATTGTGATTTCAGGTGAAGCACTTAGCTACACTGAGCCTTTGCTTCCTCTTGTTCAAAACCGAGATACTACTATGTGCCCCACTTACTTTGGAGGGTAATTGGAAGGATTCGATAAAATTAGGTGTATATAAGAGATTTTTACATTTTACAAGATTACTCTTCCTCAACAGATGTTCTCACACCAGAGACTGAATTTTTCTGATTAGTCTCAATGCCATGAAATTGTAGAATAAATTTGGTCAAATTTAGTCAAGCAGAGAAAATATAGGTGTAGAGAGAGTGTGTGTTATGTGAACGAAAGCAACTGGAGTTTCATAATATTTCACAGGCCAAAAGTGGATATCTATTTGTTTTCCTATAACCCCACCTCTCTTTGGGACCCCCATTCTATCTCAGGAGGACTACAGAATTTAGTTAAAATAAGTCCAAATAAGCTCTGCCATTTCAGGTTTATTTTCAGTAAATCCAGGGTTTTCCCGCTCCTCTTCCTAAGTCCCTGGAGTCCTACCTCACGTCAGGCCTTCAGTGGGGGGCATCCCTGGTTCCTGGATGTTGGCTGTCATCCATAATTCCGTCTACTGCATCCCTCCACAATGGTGGTCAATAAGATGTCCATGTCCTATCTGGTCCCAGGTTGTAGGGTCCTCACTGCTCTCCTCAGCATCCTGGTCATGACCATGACCCTGTCAGGGTGCCCACGTCCTTGTTCACACACGTGATCTCGCTCCCTCCTCTAACTTCTGCAGACCTCTCAGGAATATGAACCACTTCAGGGCTACCCCAACCTTCTTTGTCTTTGGCCAGCCACCAAACTCTTTCTCCTCTTGTCCTCATGTCGTAGGACAGTGGGGGAACTTCAACAAGGGTCCTACCACGCAGGCTTCCAGATGGTGGGAGACACAGCAGTCTTGTCTCTCTCAGACACCACAATCTCCCAAATTATCTGGGGAGTCTCATTCTGTGGTCATCAGGGACCCACCAGCATCAACTTCCCTTTTTCTTCTGTACCCCTAACACTTCAAAGGGCTTTTAACCAGATGGGTCTTCTTCCAAATATTTCCTATCTTACCTCTTTTGAACAAAAAGTCAATAACGTGTTTTTACTTCCTAGTGCCATTGCCCTGGATGGAGGGCAAGGTGAGGTGTGAGAAAGACTGTCGATAAGTATTTCACAACATTGCTGTGAAACAGGTGGATCTTCCACCTGGAAGCAATCCTGCTGGTGAAACGGAGTGAGACTTCAGTGCCAGGGTCCAGGTCTGCTTACAGCCCTCCCCTCTGCTCCCGTTCGGCTCTCTACACCTCTGTTCTCTCATATAGGAATAATGACATGTATCTTACAGGGTCATCATAGATAGTCAAGAATATGTGTGAAGAACACCCGTAGAATGTCTGGAACACAAATGGTAGCTATTGTTTTTAATCATTATTGTTAAGAACCATAGCTCCTCTCTACCCATGGAATTGATATAAAACTACTTGAAATGATATGAATGGAAGATATTTGAGTTCTCTGTATTACAATAAGTGTTGAGAAGTTGAGTTTACAAATAAAAAACTGACCTGAGTCTTTGACATGTTAACCATGAATACAGAATTTTGGATAAATTGGACAAAGCATAAAGTTTATTAGGACAAACTTTTGCTTGTAGGAAGAATTAGTTCTGGGGAGCTAACATACAGCGTGGTGACTATGTTCACAGTATGTACTGTATACTTGAGCATTGCTAGGAGAATAGATCTGAAATGTTCTCACCACACACAGACACACAAAACGCAGCTATGTGCGGTGATGCATACGTTAACTAACTTACCGTGGTAAGTTATATAAAGAATATATATTTTTTATTTATATTTATTTATACATATAAAATCATTGCATTGTACACCTTATACACCATTATAAGTCATTTATACCTCAAACCTGCGGAAATTTTTAAAAACTTGATCAGATTTGGCGCTCTACCATGCTGCATGTTCACATACTGTGATGAGTCATCTGATCACTGAAGATCTGGTTCCAGCCAAGCTGCCACGGAGAGCATGCAGCTTTCCCTTCAGAAACTCTCGGGGGCCTCAGTGGCCATCTGCCTGAGAATCTGCCTGTTCCCACGGCCACTGTATTTTTGCGTGCTGGATGGCCTGGTTTCTCAGAACTCAATGAACCTGGAAAAGCACCAGCTGAGTGCAGTGCAGGGAGGACACACCCTCAGGGCTGAGGGGGAAGGCTCCACAGGGTCTGGAAATAGCTCTAGGAGGGCGGCCATCTTCAGGTGATCAGGGAGGCTATGCTGTTATTTACTGTTGTGGAAACGGGGGAGATCCTACCCCACCTCCCCTCTTTCCCTCTTCTCCCCTCACCCATCCTCTCCCCTTCCTTTCTCCCTCCCTTCTTTGCTTCTTTCTGCCTTCCTTCCAATGAATACCTACTGAACACCTACAACTGAGCTACAACTGGACCCCATCAGCCAACAAAACAGACAGCACGCCCTGTGCTGTGAGCCCCAGGTTCCAGGGAAAGATGGGCAATGCTGACCAAGTGAGATTCACAGTGTGTTATTGGGTAAGTGCTTTGGAGAACAATAAAGTGGGGTGGGGGAGGCAGTACGAGGGGAGGAGGGAGCCACTGAAAGCAGGATGGTCAGGGGAGATCTGGTTGACAAGCTAAGATAGAGCAGGGACAGCTGGGTGAGGCAGACGATTAGCCTTCTTTTTTTATTTTATATATATATATATGTTATTTATTATATAGATATATTTTTATGTTATATATATTTATATATATTTTATGTTATATATATATATTTATTATATTGATTAGCCGTCTTGATGTCCGGGGAGACCATGCATCCAGGTGGATTGATTCTGGACCCCCATGGGGCCAGCTCTCTGAAGGCACCCATGGGGCCAGGTCAGGCTGGCTCCTAGGACACTGCTGAACCAGCCTGGGCTCCCGGATCAGGGCTCAGGACATAACAAGGGGCAAGGAGGACTGAAGCCCCAGGAGGACTGCAAGGCCTGAAAGGGCAGAGTTCCAGTGTTCTTTGCAATGTTGACAATGACAGGATATACACAAAAATGCCGATTTTAATGAAATGATGAAAGACTTCAATTGTCTCCTTTTAGATACTGCATTATCCCAGGAAGAATATAAATTTTAGCTTTCTTTTTTTTAAAGATTGATTTATTTATTTGAGAGAGAGAGATGAGTGCATGCTCATTGAGCTTGTGCCAGTGGGGGAGGGGAAGAGGGTCAGAGGGACAGGGAGAGAAGCAGACTCCCCGCTGAGTGTGGAGCCCCACATGGGGCTCCATCTCATGACCTGGAGATCAGGACCTCAGCCAAAATCAAGAGTTGGGGCTCCACTGAGCCCCCCAGGAGCCCCATAAATTTTAGCTTTAATAAGTTGTGGGAAGTACTGAGATAATAGTATTCTCATAATAAGAATACCTGAGTTCTAACCTCCTCTTCTGCTACTAATGACCCATATGACCTTGGGCAGATGACTTAATCTCACTTATTATTTGCTTCTTTTGTATAACAAGGATAATAATGTTGTACCTGCCTGATGTGGGGGGCAGCCCGAGTAAAGAACCCTGGAGACCCTCTCCAGGACTGAGCCTGGACCTTGTCTTTTTTGTCAATCTGTGAAGTCTGTGCAAGAATACATAGGAACTGAGTCAGGGTTGAATTTGATCAAAAGCTGTTGTGTACATTATAACTTTCATTTGTCAGCATGATGAAGGTGATACATGTTCTCTAAAGGAGAAGCGTGTAAAGCACATGGACGTTTGCAGAAGAAAACAAAATCACCACACTGAGCTGCACATTGTCAGGGTGTTAGAATATTCCTCCTAAAGCTTTTTAGGGCATATAATAAGCCTTTTGTTGTGTTGTTTTATTAATTCTCTCATCACCAGTTTTGGGTTCACACTTTATATACGGTGGTATGGTTTTATCTACTGCTTTAAAAAAAACAACCCTCCCATTATAGCACGAGAAATTTCTTGTTTATTTTATTTTTTTTATAATTAATTTTATTTTATTATATTATGTTAATCACCATACAGTACATGCCCTGATTCTGATGTAAAGTTTGATGCTTCATTAGTTGCGTATAACACCCAGTGCACCATGCAATACGTGC